>NC_141777.1:1260744-1560744 GCF_054643075.1 Acanthaster planci
TTTCTTTAAAAGATATTGCTTTGTGTACACACTTGCCTCTCTTTTTATCTGGCATCACAAACATGACTGACTCCAGGGCAATTATCTCGAAACAATTAAATCTCGACTGATGCGGGGGGGGGGCTGCGCTGGTTAGAATCTGTGGGACCTAACGGGGGGCAAAGCGAAGAAATCCCCGCAGTGTTGGATACACTTATTTGGCCTCGGCAATCGCGGCCTCCCGGGGAACAGAAAGGCAAAGCAGTGCCCCGACAGCGAGTTGGCGCAAGTGTGTATAGCAAAGCGGTTGCGACCCCCGCGCCTGCGCACTGTGTAGGTTTTTGCCTGGTCAGCACCTTGCTTTTTTGGCTTCTCGCGTACATATGGACAGAGGCCCTCCTCAACGAGCTTCTAATCAAGAAAAAATTGGACAATTTGCCGTCGAGTGACGCGGTGAACAATGGTTTCATCTGCTGACATTGCTATTCGTGAGTACATTCTTTGAAAACTACCTTTATTTAACTGTTTTCAGAGCATTGCAAACGATTCATTACGTAGCTGTACAAGGAAAGATACGATGACATAAAACCTTTCTCAGTTATTTTGTCTTATTATTTTCTACAGGCCAACTTTTTTGCAAATAGAATCTTGTAATTTTAAAATAGATCAGATTACGGGCTCGGCGATACATTCATATTCACAGGTGCTCTGTTACAGCCAATTGAGAACCCAAGGGGACTTTTACAGGTTGTTTTTTAAATTAAAAAATTGAGAAAACTGTTACTTCACAATTTGTACAAGTGAGCCATTGACACCTATACTGAAGTAGATGCCCTTCCCGTAATTTGTGGTGTCACTTGCACACTAAACCAAGATTCACTCGCGCGTCACAAAGAGTATTCTGTCCCCTATTTCAATGGAATTCTGTAACGTGTTCCTATTTTAATACAGAATCGGACTCCAACCCAGGAGGTTCCTAGTGTATGTGATTTTCCGGTCGTGAGTTAGGTTTGGTCTGTATCAGGGAAATCGCAAATATCGTTTTTAATTTTTTTTCGTGAGCATTGAAAGAATTAACGTTCTGTGTGCAGCAATCTTGGGAAGTAAATGCAATTTACCCGTATATGGTCAATGAAATACATTAAGATCGAAACTCACGACTGCGTCATTGCAAATTTAAGGTTTGAAATTTTTATGCGCCTTCTTTCACATTGCATAAAGATATTTTTCTCACGGCATAAGGTTGGTGGTAATCCGTGGTTGTGGGCCCTTATCGCTTGCAGGTCGGGAATTCATAATGACAGCACGCGCTTGCAAGGCGCATAATTTTCGGTGTATAAAATCACCTTGCACGTTGACAGACTTCAGGCCTAGTTCATAGCTGCATTCTCCCTGTGTCGTTTCTTTATAACACCACTATATTAAATGTAAAAAACTGTGAATCAGAGGTCGTGTGGAAACCCAAAACAGCAAATACAAGATTAGAACCTGGGGTTTACAAGTTTTTGAAAGATGGCAAAATGCCGATAAGGAAACGCTGCATCTGCCTGTTGATTAAGTAAATGCATTTTTCATTCGCATTTTCCAGTATTGGAAATATTTGTAATCTTTGCAACAGAAAAAAGCTGAAAATTAAAGAAACTGGAAATAACAGGGGTTCGAGCTAAGATAACAGAAAAGGTTGATAACGACAATCGGCCCCATTCACAAGTCGGCCATATTGAATTGAACGCGAGGTCATCTTTTTCGGTTTGGCACCTGAGAACATAAACGAAGGCACTGAAATCAAACTTCATCACAAATACATGTCTGTTATGCTGATGAAAGTTTTTAATTTGCGGTTAATTACATGTATACCTAAATGTTTTAAATATTAAAAAAGGCACAGACAGACATAGAGCTCAAAATAGTCTGGCTCCAACGGATAACATTGAATAAGATGAATTCAGGGAAGCACAGCCAAAAATGGCCCCTCTGTAAATAGAGTCTAATGATCGCAGTTTCTGTAGCTCCTTGTCAACTTTGCGAAAAACGTCTAAACAACACAGAAATTGTAATGACCAACTGCCAATGGAGACTCCTGCGGACCGCACTGACGACCGGCGAGGTTTGAATTATAATCGCCGCGCCTGTCCAACTAGGGCTGTGGCATTTCATGTTGAGCTTATACCGTGAAATCGTGACCGAGCACCGTTTCTTTTCTCGCGGCTGGTTCTCGATGCCAACTCAGTTTGTCGTTGCCAGTACGAAGAGGGTACAAGTGATTTCATGTGGAAGGGCGAGGGTTATTAGCGGACACACTTCAATACTGTACTTCTATTTATAAAGCTGTTATCACCAAACATGTTAGAAATAACGACACGTGGAAGAATAACTTTCGCAGCAATGAACAGCACATCAAGACGGGTCTATACATAAATTAAGATGCCAGCTCATTGTTTGTGGCTACTCGCTTGTAAAAGCAGCGTATGTAGTCGCTTCAAATATTAAGCGCACTGATCTTACAGCCGATCAAAGAAACGATAACATCTAATAATCAATTATTTGGTTTCATTTCCAAAGAGGCTGCAAAGACTATAGGCCTAACAATTGAATTGACGCTTTGTCGGTGTTCCTGTCACTTCTGCACAATTTTTCCCCATAAATATTTGTTTTTACACAAGCGCCTTTTTTGCCATTGACCATTGTCGTGTGAACTTTGGCAGCCACGAAGGGCGCCGTCTGTATGAAGTCTGGTACTCTCCACCCCAAAAGGTAAAAAAAAGCTAGTGTCGAACACCCTCCCTCGACACAACTCTGCGTCCAATTTATGGCCGATCAAAAAACAATGTCTTCCTTCCGCCACGGATGATGCTGAATGCACCCTTTCCCATTCATCTTCAATCAGTGGTGTAAATATGTTTTAGCGAGTGGGGGGGGGGGAGTGTAGGGAAAGACTGGTGAGGGTTTTTGTGGGGGGGAGGGGTAGAATCTATGTAACACTGTCATTCATGTTCCTCAGCCTCCACCATCCCATAAAATTGAGGATCCGTGCACCTTTTCCAATGCTATGAAATTCCTGGGCATTATCGTCATGTATTATACTAACGATCAACCGAAAATGTACACCTGAATTTTTTTTCTCCATTTTTCTCTCTCTGTTTTTAACGAAACATATAATAGTATTAGTATAATACAAGACGTATGAACTAGATAAAGTTGGTTCCTGAGATCGATACTCACTGGAACTACCGAAATTCGGAAAGCTGAAAAGTCATCCAAATTAGAAAAAGCATTTTTATATTAGTACGGTAATCTAATTCTATGCATCTTCTTTTCAAGCAATACTAAACTTTGCATTTCTGTCTCATTGATTGCACAGGGTTGCTAATGAGTATTTAGTAATTTTTGCTTGGCACAAAAATAGGGAGCATGATCCTATGGCCCACCCCTCGTCAGAAACATTGCATGGGGGACATTGTATCCTCATCCCCCTGGAATTTATGCCCATGACCCCAACGAAAACGGCGTTTCTTTGCCACTGTGCTATAATCAGTCTTGTATTTGTATAGGCCTATAGGATGGATTTTCTCGAGATGACAACGCTTAATAAATCCTTAGAAAAAAGAGAGAGGTGTAGAGAAAACCAACAGGGATTTCATTCCACCGCAGAATATAATGGCCGTTCTATTAAATGTTTAGGAAATATGCTTGTCACAGATGAGAAAAATGTCAAACGTCGTACAACTAGTGATTCAAACATTGCACTTTACTAAAAGTTTCCATGTTTCAGAATATACCACAAATTCGCTTAGACATTAATTACTAAGAGTCCAGTCGTCCAGCTTTGTACTTTTGTACTTTCAACTGGAGGATTTTGCTAATGTTGCAAGTCTCACCGACTGGCCAAAGTATTCGGCGTGATGGATGTAGAGGAAGTGCTCTCCGTACAGCACGTGGAATATACGCGTATTCATAACAGATTGACGTTAATGTCAAGTTCATGTTTATAAAAACGATGCACTGCACCGAGGACAGAGTGACAGACAAGGTCGGTCTAGAGGGATAAACGGACGAAGAAGATATGCCGCGCTGTAAAGCAAAGATAGTGAAGTATTTACGAGCCTGCGGCACCGGAAACTACATCTTCTCGTCCGATTCGCTGTTGCGACGATTGGAAGCTCGTGTTTACCCTATCGGTCTTAAATCAAACACAGAAACAAGTATTCAAGTCAATTTCCTGGAGGCCAAGACGTGAATTGCTTGGGCGGAGTCGACCCACATTCAGTCGTTCAAACTGACACTGGGAAAATTAGGAATATAAAGCGCTATTCATTGCAAAATTGCAAAGAATGGAGATTTAATCATCTAGAAAACTCCACGTTATAGGGGAGATTGGGTTGCTCTGGGAAATTGCTGTTTGACTGGACCAGCAAATAAGCAGTCCTGAAAGAGTAAAGAAGCCTGACATTTTCAAATTTCTTCCCTTCCCCCACACAGGCACGTCCTAGCCACTTACTGTCGTCAAGCTGTCCGCACATACCCGCCAACTCGTCTCGGCTGAAGAGAGAGGAGAGCAGAGACAACTTCGTACCAAATCTCCAGCGAACTGAGTAGTAACTGAGACAAGAGTAGAGACGAACAGTGTCCGAATCGGCAAACGATGAGGTTGCGCGTCACGGTGACCTACCTCGCTCACATTGCGGCCATATTGCTCTTTCAGTGCACAGCCGCAGACCAGTGGAATCCGAGGGCTGGCTGTCATTTAGTTGGTGAGTTAAGCTCGCTTGTTAGGTTGTATTATATGTCTGTTTTAATAATTAAAAAAACAAGATTATCAAATCGCTTCCTTTCGAAACTGCAAAATGCACAGTACTAAATGTTACTAAATCTGTGAAACCAATACAATGAAATAAACGCCTTGATGAAGTGATCAAAATAAATTTCACTGTGTAAAAAGAGTGACATCAATCAGGCAATCATGCTAGTTTTATGTATCTTCTCTGAGCATGACGAGTTCAATTAATTTTTGTCACGGGACGGCTCGCTTTTCATGGCCATATCCTGGAATGCTTCAGGTTACGGATTTCCATACTGAGACAATTTCAGAAACGGGTAACATATCCTGATTTTGATGATTAAAAGTAAGCAAGTAAGCAGACAAACAGACCTGCTTGCGTAATTTGTTTTGCATGCATTATAAAAAGCAAGCTCCAACCTTCAAGTCGTTTCAAGAAATGGACCAATGTTTACACGACCCCGCCCCTAACTCCATACTTGGTTTTTTTTTAGATGTTCCCCCATTTCCCATTAAAATACATGAAGTCTATTGCCTTATAAGTTTGTGTACTTAATTACGCATCTTACGAGTTCAGTATTTGGAAACTATTGTCATTGTTAATTCATACTGTGAATTTAGGAATGAACGTCGTTTCCTTCGCTGGAAGCTTAACCATTGAGAAGTTTGACCTTTAGGCAGACCAACGATCTGAAGCTGTCATTTTTTGGAAGCTGATTTCCTGAGAGTTTTTTTTTTTAAAGCATTTAATGGAGATGTACTTTTTAAAAGAAGTTGTGCCTATCAGCTCACTTTTAGATGTTATTTGTGAGTTACGTTATTATTGACTCTTTTCTGCACCATTTGCATCACATTGGAGTCACTGAATTGAGTATAATGGGAGGTTGACTCACAAGAAAGAGATATTGCTGAATCTTAATCCACTGAAGATGAGTCTTTCAACTCGGCACTGTGTCACTTTCCCGCGCCCATACGCAAAACGAACGGAAAACCCGGAGTCGTATTCGCATTGATATTTCTTTAATTCGCACAGTGACTCAACTGTGCTTGTGTAGGGAGCCACCTTTTGCATCTCTTCCAAACATATATCCTCATGTTCACATTATGGTCTGCTATGCAAAGTACAATTTTCCGTCAGAAAGTCTACAGCAGCTGTCTTTTTCGTTTAAGGCATTCGGCGCAAAATCCTCAGTCTGTCAGTGTCATCTTTGGAATATTAAGGCTTAAATTGAATTGCTATGGGAATGCTTTTAAAAATGCCTTAGCAAGTGCGTTTCAGTAAAAAAAACTGGTTTGTCTCAGGTTCATCTGTATGTATGTGCTTCCTTGGACAAAGAGTTAACTTATTTCGAGTGACTTACTTGACTCACCAAAGTTGATGAATGTTTAACCAGACAGACAATTCACTAACTCACAAAATGAGTTTTCTGACCCATCATTAATGCAATGAGTGAGAATAGGCCTAATATTGTCTAATGACACGGGTTACCAGAGCCATTTCATTCAACTCGACTGACTCATTAAAGTCTAAGTGTGTCTCCACACAGACAATCATTGACTCAATAAAATGAGTTTTTAGACTCATCAATAATTTTCAATGCTGTTTATCAGACAAGACCGTCCGGTAGTCGGTATCAGCGCACTTACTGCCCTCAAGGCACCTAGGAAGGAAGAGAGGGAAGTAGGTTTGTTGAATTTAAACCTCCGACCCCTACAATATAATCGGAAGTCACAAATTCTAACTACTCAGGCACATTCCGACAAAATTGTATAGGGCTCATGTTTTTCAGTTCAACAGCCAAACCCTTTAAATCTAAGACGTTGTTTGTGGGTTCACGTTGTGCAATTCCTTACAGTTATTAACAAGCAAACTTCACGACTAAAAAGGCATTTTGGGGTAATGTGCTGACAGTGGAGGTAACCATTTCATCAACAGACTGTTTAAGATATAATCGTGAAAACGTTAGTGAAATCTCATCCGACGACAATGTCGCATGCTCACTGCTTGAAAGGTTTACCTTCGTTATATACATCAAGTGAATTAAATTGTCATGGATTTGATAAAGAAGGACTGGCTTTCATAACCGCTACTCAGTCCAAACCCAGTTACGTACACCTCCCCCATTCCGTACGTTTCCCAAACCGAAATTCCAAAATAAGTCTTTTGCGATTTAGATTTGAATAAATAATTATTCAAAAATATATAAATAATTTTAATAACAGGCAAGAGGCTAATTCTCCATTTATTTTCCAATTGCCAGGTACTGCATGAACTTTCCGTCTGAATCCGTTTGGCATCTTATGCCTTTAAGCAACACACTTTCTGTCCAATTTAAAAAAGGAAACGTGAAAAGCTGTGCACACCAAAATAAAAGTAATAAAATGATTAGACTGTAATGGATGAAACCAAATCATACAATAAAGAGATAACAAAACGGATTTGGCATTGTAGATTGGCTCCCAAATCTAGATCAAGTTTCAGATACATAGTGCATGAGCAAAGCTCCCCTAAACACGCAAAATAATAACAGGCAGCCACGTAGCCGAGTGAATTCACTTACAAGTGTCTCGTTTTGATGTAGTGTGTCGTCTGCCAGCTTCCTTTGTGGACGTCAACCAACGTGATTAGGGTTGTTAAGTCAAGGAGTCACTAAACTACATCAGGATGTAAGCCTACGTGTCATTCATGACAATTTGTCAAACGTAAGTGGACAATTCTCTTCACTGAGTAACTAGTGGCTGTCGACCATGTAGACAGGATAAACCTTTCCTCCCGAATTTCCGGAACCTTCCGGATACGATGCTCGGCCGCCATATACTCGCCTCTACCGAATGATTTAAACACAATGAGTCAGTGATGCAGTTAGTGCGTGGCTTTGTTTTATTGAAAGTGGCATTTGGGCCCATGGCATTTTCTTTGAATTCATTTTATGGCCATTTATGCATCCCCCAAATCCCATTGAAACGGACGCCTTATTTGCTGGATCCGAAAAGAGCGTTTTTTTTGCTGGCCATCTCACACCAAGGGAGGAGGCTGAAATTCGACCCCAGAGATACTACACAGTCTGTGGAGGTTTGATCGATTCTAACAAAGGTTTGTTGTCATGGTCGCTTATACAAATCATGCCCCTCACGCATTCTGGCTCGCATGCATTTAGTCTACGTCAACGAGGAAAAGTTGACACTTACAGAAATGCAATGTGTTCACAAAAAAGTAGTGTTCCGTAGTGTCCAGTTCTTTGGTATCTAACTTCCGTGTAGTACCAGTGTTGGAGTCGAGTCCTCAAATCTGAGCACAGAGTACTCTGAGTACGTTATGTCCCTAGTCCCTGGCCGAGTACAAGTGACGAGTCCGAGTCCAAAGCACGGGTACGAGTACATTCAAGGCAGAGTACTGAGCCTATTCCGAGTACCAAAGTCCCAGTCCGAGTACACATACATGTATAAGTTCTGTAAATTAACTTGCAGAAATCTTCTTGCAACATGCAACATCGATGCTTGTCCGACGTGCAGCTGTGGATCTGCCTGCATGATGTGGTGTAACAAAGACAGAGAAGACAACAAGATTTTTTTTTTAAATCTATTTTTCCTAACTTGCCGATAAAAATTTTCAGGTCGCGCCGAAAGAGTAGGGTTGGTCGGAAAACCGGAAGCAGACCCTTTTCGGCCTAGAAAATTGCATATCGGAAATCGTCGACATATTCAACTAAGAAAGAGCTACGAAACGTGCAACAAACTCTAGGTCAGTGTCACTCCACGTGCTACAATGGTCATTGAGCACGAGCTCGGCTTTTATATCGGCGCAACGATTTCCTACTAAAGTAAAAGCTGCATTGGCAGAAACTAAACCAGCTTAAAGGCTCCTTGTACCCAGGGCACGGTAAGCATTCTGCACGTGTTACAAACTACAGAGTGAAACTGCTGTCTCGCGTTGCATTGTGTTCAAAATTGAACAGTGCAATTTTCGCTCATCAGCCAGCGCCCGAAACCACGATTGATAAAAAAGTGAAGTACTCGAATTTTTCTCGAGTACAAGTGTCGAGTGCCGAGTGCCTAAGGGTCGAGCACGCCCAAAATCCAAGAGCAAAGAGTCGAATACTTGCCAAGTACAATGAATTTTCGAGCACTGATAATCGAGTACGGACCGAGTACTCTGGTATAGTACGAGTATGAGTTATCCAACGCTGTGTAGTACCACGCAGTCTAAAAATTAACCCCACGCTTTTTCTGGCCGCTACAATTTCTTGCACGATCGGGGTTACCGTTAATGGGGCTCTCAGTTCATGGCTGTCTCCAGTAGGTTCTTCTTTGGCCCTTTGTGGCATGGTATAGAAGCTGCTTCACTTCCTGTTTCTCACACAGCTGGCAAACTACTGTGCTACTCAGGTATTCAGATGTCTTGACTGTTACAAATAACATTCACTGCGTGCCGGCCCGAGAAGACAATCTTCTATGGTTTTTGCCTTTCTTCTTTTACCAGCCCATATACCGTAGTTGGCAATCGGTTTCAGAACCTTTTAAACGGAATTTGCCGATGAAATGCATCAACTTCGCGCTCGATACGGAATTAGTCGCATGTTCACTGCGCATCAAGGCAGCTCGATCCATTTTCAGCAATTTAGTGTATCAACTAAGGGATTATCGTAAATGGAGTCCTGGCATGTCCAATTTAACCTGTAGGCAGGAAGAAAGGAAGATATCTCTGAGTGCATCAAGTGCGTCCGACGACCTGTGTGCCAGTTCCACTAGTGAAAAGGGGGTGCGAAAAATCGTAACAGAAATATCACGTTGACACTGACAGTCTTCGAATTTTCGACATCTACAAGGATGTGTATCATGCTGTCTCGAATGTTTACACAAAACCACTGTCTCAAGTTGAGAAGATTCCAGACAAGAATTTTTGTTTTTGCTTCTTTTTAATATAGTGCAACGAATCCTGCAAGCAAATATGTGTCTTGAATGCACTCATTTTTTTAATTTTTATTTTTCATTCCTAAAATGTATCACTGAAGTGTGGTGGTCCTAACGGGACTTTACACATTGCAAATATTTGCCAAAAATATTTTTTGATGTCACAAATTTCATCGCAGATATCTTTTCAAATATCTAAGATTTTGATATCTTCCCCGCATACGTTGGTGAATACCTTGTTGCATAGTTTGCATGTTTGTACCAACCTCGGAGAATCTCTATCATGTTTGAGTTCCAGCCTTCATTTCATAAAGATTTTACACACAATTAAGAGGGGAGTTGGACAGTTTACACTTGCTATGCGTGGGCGTGCCCAATGAAGTGCACACTATATTTACTAAATTTAATTTAAATTTAATTCAAGTATATGATTTGATAATGAAAAGGTAGAAATGGATTGCAATATGGCCCTAGTGGTACCTGACTATACCGTTTGCACATGTTAACAAAATGAAGGCTGTAACTCAAATTTTATACCCTCTAGTTTCCTGAAAAATAGGCTGATAATAAGTGGGCCACTTTATGAGGCAACGTGTGCGAAAAAGAACCGGTAGGCACCAAAACTTGTAACATCGTACATTTTTGTAAATATCTGTGAAGATATTAGCGATGTGTAATGTCCCTTAAGAGTCTCCATACCAAAGTCCCCATCTTTAGTAGGCCTAGGTAGCCATTTCAAGGAATGTTTCAATTCAACATGACAGTTTTGGGACCGAATTCGCGAACATGATGAAAAAGAAACAGTTTCGCTCAACCGTATTTGTCGTGGTATTACAGTCGGGTGCCACCGAGCAAGCACCACGCCGTAGCGCTGTATTTAACTAGGATTCCGACGGGGGACATCTGGGTGCGGCGTGGCCAATTGATTCTATACATATTGTGACCTTATTACAAGGAATCCCTGCCTCTGTGTTAATTCCCTTCAGAAATATTGTTCCCTCTCCAGCAACTTGTCGTCATTTATAGTGTTATAATTTATAATACAGGTTACACAGATGTGATCATGCTGACAAAAAAAAAATAATTATACCGGTTTTCATGTATCAAATTGACAATAAGGGAATCAGCTTATTCTACGCGTAATAACATCCAAGACTTTTGAGTTTTGCAAATGATACAATGGTAGGGCGTAATTGAATCTACTGGTAGCGCTCTGCTTGATGCCTCGGAGACGAGGTTGTCCAAAGGGCCCCTGAAGAATTTGGTGAAAGAAGCACGCTACAGCAGCAATATCCCGCCAAGGATTGCGGGATATTGCTGGCCTAATCAATGCATACATAGGTTCACGCGCATATGGGAGAGTCGATCTTTACTATTAATTTGTTTAAATGAACTGTATTCAGTGAATGTTCACCTACGTTATGTCATTCATCCTAAAACAGCTGTCCTTCAAGGGCCTGAGGACATGTAGAAGGGTCCACTTAACTTGTGCTATGGAATATGATTGACTGTCAACACACTGACGTAATAACGGTCTTCAACAGAGTATACCGGCTTAGCGTGGTAGCCATCTTGCAGTGCAGTTTTTCTTTGTTCCACAGGGAAACCTCCTTTGTGGGCATAGCTACCCTTTAAACACCAAGAATACCCCTAGTGCTCAGTGTTTCTTCGACGATTTCGACCAATGCTGTTTGGCTTGTGCTTATTTATTTATTAATTAAATGCTTGCAGTAACGACATTCCTGATCTCGTATGCATACGCAATTCCCATCGTGTTTTCATGTCTTTCCTGCAGGCTACCAAAAGGAGGTCCGTATACCCGGCTGTCACACGGCCTGGGTGAGGATGAATGCCTGCCGAGGATACTGCATGACGTACTCCTTCTTGTCAGACTCGGCTACGCTAGAGAGAAGTGGTGGCACTCAACTCTTCACATCACACGGGTCATGTTGTGTGATAACGTCAACACACGATGTGAGTGTAGAGCACGATGAAGTATAAGCCGACTTCAGAGGATGAGTGACTCGATAACGTAGATTTTGAATTACCCCGAGAGGAGGTTTCGAGTATACCAAAATCCTTCAATGCATACTCCAACTCAACCGAAACCAAAGCCCAAACACTCATCCCACGTACGTTACATACCTCGTGTGGACATTCCTTTGTATTCGTATAGTTAGGATAACTCTGTGAAAACACTCATTTTTCTTGAACTGGGAATACGATTTACCGCTAGACTTTTGTGAAATGTTTCCTTGACTTTACCTCGTCCTTTTACGACTGATGACCTTAAGCCCAAAATGCCTCTAAACTTCTTTCAGGGAAGAGGACACGTCCTGTGGACATGGGTAAGTCCACAGAACGTCTTCTCTTCTTGCATCATGTGGTCATCTTTTGTTCACAAGTCCACACTAGTTATGTAAGGTTAGCGCACCCCCACCCACACAAAGCCTCCGCCCCGATTACTACGCTGACCCTATAAACTAACTACGAGTTATGGGACTTTGTCGGTGCAAACATACTGGGAAATTTCTGAAGAAAAAAAGTTGATATTGACACCATTTTCAGGGATGACGTAGGTCATTATTAAGATCTTAAGTTGTATTATGAAGATCTTGCCTTGAAGGCTTCCGGGTTCAAAACAGAAGTTTCCGTTGTTTGTCCAACATTTATTTTAATTGCAATATCGAAATTACTTGCAACTGTTTTTATACTTCTGAAATGGTCTTAAAAAATTAATAGCATGCTTTCTATAAAAGGAATTAACTTTTGTCGTAGTAAATTGTTTATGTCACTGAGAAAGTATGTTTGGGCAGATAAAACATATTGGAAGTAGAGTTGATATACATAAAACTATCTTCCGTGGGTTAAATCATCATGTTTGGTTAAGATGTAATTTGCCTCTGGAATTCTTCATTTTCAAAGGAACAGTCTCTCTGTAATATAATAAACCAGTCTTGCCCAAACTTACACCTTGCTTCGTGCAAATAAATTTGGAACGTTTGGACTAGGTTTAATATTGGTACAGTGGACCACGGGGGACCGTATCTCGAAACAGATAGAATGATGCGATAGAGACAATCCACAGTTTCAACCCCCCCCCCACGTGCGATGAAGTGATCCATGGCACCCCACCAAACTTTGGAGAAAGGGAATTTTCAAAACCCAAAGGAACTTAGTTTTTGTACCTTTCATTTTCGGTGCAGGTCCACATCACGTTGCAGTGCGAAAACAACCAAGTTTACAAAGACACGTTCAAGTCGGCCAGGACCTGCAATTGCGCCCTCTGTGCAATCCCGTAGCCGATGATCTATGCTCTTGAGGGAGACAGCGGCATTTTTGATGGGGGGCAAGTGGTATAACAATTAATTATAAGTGGTTTTGACAGTGGATGTAATTTTGACTTGAGTTTGTTTCACCTGTTTTACGGGACAAAAGTCTGACAGCGCAGAATTTTGAAATATATTAAAAATTGCTTGCATGGGATTTGATATTCGGCTGTTACCTTGATCAACACAAACTGGACGAGTAACTCAAGTGCCAATTAAGTGTACATGATAAACATCTATGTAACTGTACATTCAACACAGGATAATGAGTGTATAAAGATCCGCAAAATCAATGTTTCAACTAATGAATTGACAGTGGAGATCAAAATGAAAGGAATATGACAGTTTCACGTTGCAGCTCTTTCTCAACGACGTCGTGGATTTGTTTTGAAGTAATTGTATTAACAGTAAGGACCGTTTCCACTCTCCAATCATAAAGCATAGATTATGATGTCATGAGGAGTACATGTATAATCATAAGCCGACGATTTACTACTGTAGATCTTTTCTTTTGATGCCAACTAACAAATAGGCCTTCTAACAATTTAGTTGCTAGGGTGAATTGGTAATAACTTACTGAACCTCATCGCTGCATCAGCTGACTTAGAGGAATTTGGAGGAGAATTTAGAGGAACGAAGCTGACTTATAGGAATTTGGTGTATAAAAACCTGAGACGCCTAGGTTAATAAACAGCGAGATGATAATTGTTTGAAA
This sequence comes from Acanthaster planci, assembly GCF_054643075.1. Taxonomy (NCBI): domain Eukaryota; kingdom Metazoa; phylum Echinodermata; class Asteroidea; order Valvatida; family Acanthasteridae; genus Acanthaster; species Acanthaster planci. The sequence goes on from NC_141777.1 coordinate 1,274,456, forward strand.
TAAAAAAAAGCGGGACTTACCAGATACGAAGCTTGTCTGGTGTGACACCTTAAAATACCTTCCAACATTTCGTAACACCCCTCATTCCCGAGAGAGAGTAGCTTTTTCAAGTCATGGAGGTAAAAACAGCCGCGTGCAATGTAGAGGAACGTAATTTTGCAGGCCCCCTATATTTCCCCATATTTATTTTGTGTTCTCATATGTAGTGACTACCGGACACTTCGACAATGGGTGTTTCAGATAAAGAACGCCCTCCTTTGATCAAGATAAGTCATCTTTTAGGATTACTTTAGTTTAGCTGGTGATGCTGATAGCGTCCATCTCTATTTTAACTGGCCGCCGTCTTGCTTCACCCTACAAGCTACCGACCCCACGCGTAAGCGTGCATGTTCGAGGAGAAAGTTTAAGAATTTTAGTCTTGAAATCGCAAAAAGCTTCACGCATCACGTGGGCAGTACGAGGGCCTATTTCAGGGCTTTTTGGGTGCAGCTTGATTTCATGAAAAGTTGTTAGACAGTCCTGTTTCGTCGTGAAGTTTAGTCGAAAAGATAAGTAACATAATTGGCCGATTTTCGCCTTATCTGGGTTGAAGCATCCCCGCGCAAATACGTGTAGGCATTAACCCTGTGGTGCGCGCGTGGAGAACAAAATCCTATCCAAATCAATGTCGACGTGGCACCAAGTGAAGTCGGCTGGCCGCCCGGTCTGTGGTCTCCACAATGAAACAGACCAATCAGTTGCACTGGCCTCCTGTCCCGTTAGCTTAGAGTGACTGATTGTACGCACCTCCATATTTTGAAGTCCAGGCGATGGTACATTTTTTGTTCGTCACAGAAGCAATCGATTGGAATCATCGTAATTTTTTTAAAGTTATTGGTGAACCTTTTAACGAATTAATTGCTAACCACTTTTGAAATTCTCCACGCCATTGTAGGATTTCCCGTTTTTCAGTAGCCTCTATTTGGAGACATGTCAGTAAGCTGGATGTATCGTTGTGGAGTTTTGCCGTCTGTTTTGTCTATTTTTGCTGAGGGCATTTCAGTGATCATAGGGCATAAACTTTTCCAAATTTCGCATTTATGAGCAAAGACTGACGTCACATTGGGCAACAATTTGGTGTTAATGTCAATTTCGCCGTCCTTCAACCATCAGAGTCTAAGTGAGTTCTTGACAATCTTTATTGTGACATAATGTCCCACTTATACCTACTTTTTCAGTGACGGAATGAAAGTGAGTCAAGAGTCGATCGCATGAATTGAAACAGACCACATTTACCTCTCAATGAAAAAGGAAACCCATTAATTTTTAGAAGTTCACTTATTTTTATTTCGATCAGTTGATTTTGATCAAATTGTCCTCAGACAAACTGAGAGTGCTCCAGAAACTGTCACAACGGTTTTGTAAATGGCAAACAACATTTACAAAAACAACAATGTGAGGGGACAAGTTTTGAAAAGATTAAACATCAAATGGTATTTATTACAATCATCGACGATGGCAAATCGGATTAATCTAAAATTACCCCTGCCTTTATTTTCATATTGTTATTTTTACAAAACGATTTGATCCTGCCGATCTAGCTACATAACTTACAACGACAGACAAACCACCGGACATTGAGCAGCTTAGCAATGAGAAAGCCTATTTCTACGAAACAATTCTCGAAGAAGGGGGTTGTTTGCAGCAAAATGATGAATGACACATGAATCAGTTTAATATGCAACTGTCGCGGTTGGCAATCTCACACTCTTTCTTGAGGTGATTTGTACTCATTTGTAGGACGCCGGTCAAATATTCCTCTCTCATACATGTAATTGCTTTCAGTTTTCACGGAGCTTTTTCATAGTGGCGTTCAGTATGTACTATTTCTTCGTCAGGTGAAAGTGTTGAGCCCTCAACTGTCTGTAATAGACCCTAATGCAGCGTAGATTTAGAAAACGTTACATTCAAAATTCATTTTAGATAAAGTAAAATGTCAGTGTCAAATTTGGAAACATTGAAGTTATTTGGGGAATCAGTAGATACACTTCATTGGATTATGAAAAAAAATAAACTTTGAAACTTTTGTTTAGCTTGTTCAGGATCGGTATATTTATTAAGTATTCTTATAAATACTTGAATTTAGGAAGGCATAAACCTGAGGACATTAAATCTTTAAGATCAACCAACAAATACATTCTTTTTGAATTGCTGTTTCGTCTTCGGCTTTGCCTAATTTCCAACGCAACTTTGACATTTCCAGCAGTAGAAAGGGCATTGGGCTGTTTATAGACCAAAGATTTTTATTTAGGCCATCAAGTGGTTTGGCCTCGGAGACAAACCCTTTTTGACGGAGGGAAACCGAGATTCGGAAAACTGCAATATTACTAGAATATGTTGCATACATTCTTACATTTATTCCAGGAATTAGGAGCCCAAAGGTATGGCATTTTTGTGTCCCTGTTACATCTGACCTTTGTTATTTAACATGAAAATATAACCGGACTTGATTTCAAACTACTACTCTTTGTATTACGATTTGCATTAATTCATTTTTCGTGGAAATTAGAAAATGTGTTCTGAACTTTCATAATCATACGTCAGATGTGACAGGGACACGAAATAATGGACCCTTAATTCCTGGAATTACCCACAATTACCCCCAAGGGCGGATTATGAGGAGGGCAATGAGGGCCATACCCCCTCCTCCCAATAAAAAGGGAGATCCAATTTTTCTTTTGTTTAATAATGAGAGAAAAGCGATTTCTTTGGTCAATTTCATTTCCTTCATCTCCAAAAGCGTATAAAACACCCTAAAATGTAGCCTCATCCTCAAAAAGGCCACAAAGGCTACACAAAAACATTCCAAATGTTTGCCCCAAAACACTAAGCATAGACAACAACGCCCCCTTTAAGTGACGAATCGTGCGTTCAACTCAATTGTGGTGTTTGCGTTGCGTTTTGGGTGTTGTTGAAAGACAATGAGGGCTACAACGAGGACTGCAACAAGGCCGGCTGCAACAGGGCCGGCTGCAACAGGGCCGGCTGCAACAGGGCCGGCTGCAACAGGGCCGGCTGCAACAGGGCCGGCTGCAACAGGGCCGGCTGCAACAAGGCCGGCTGCAACAAGACTGGCTTCAACAAGACTGGGTAGGGACAAAGTACAGCGGAAGGAGACCCTGTACCCTTGGTACTTACAGTAGGAAGGAAATCAGACAGGGAAATGCTCACATGTTTTTAACTTTTTTAACTGAACGAAGGTGCGTATACAATTTTTCTGCGTTGAAAAACGACACCCTTAATACCACATTATGGTGACCTACACGCCCCCACCGAACGTGTGTGAATACCCCATGTGTGTCAAATTGCTAGCGCTTTGGATTGTCCCTGAACAAAAAAAAAAAAAAGAAAAGACAGCTGTATAACAGACGAATCCCTGGATGTTCTCTAGAGGTCTCCAAGGCATACTACGATTGATCTATGGAGCACAGTGCGCAGGTACAAGACGCAGCTGATCTGTAGGTCACTTGCCTTATTTCGTTGTTTTGACATTGGAGGTTCACTATCACCTGGACATACGAAATTCAAAAAAGCAAACAGTAAATTTAATCAACTTATGGCATATATCAATCCATACACAAGTATGCACCCTAAAATATAATACTGACGAGGTATTGTTTTGGCGATATTTACGCCATCAAAATACACATGTACCACACCGTTTTTTTTTCTCGTACCATTCCCGATTACCGGAGCTTTAAATTTTCCCCAAAGAAACGCCATAATTTGTGGGCTTCCAGCAAAAGTTCGTTCAAAGCTTTAAGCTAATGCTTGCCATCAGGCAGTAGCTAGGATTTTACAAGTGTGGGGCCCAAACGGGGTACCAGCATCTCATGGGAGCACCAGCTTTCAGTGGTGCGGTTTTTGGGGGCAAGATTTTGTTAGCCTTGTTCAATACCCGTTTTTTAGTGGGGGGCACCTAGGGGGCACTGGGAATTTGTGAGGGGCACGCCCCTCCCCCCGTGGCTACGCCACTGTCATCAGGAGAATAGAAACAGCTTTGGGAGCAATATCTTGTTCAATGGCAGAGCACTGTTGTGAACTCAGAAAGGGCTTGGTCAGACACAATAGAAGCTACGGTGAAACAGACTCAAGCGTTTAAGATTAAATTTTTCAACTTCCTTATCTTTCAACAACATAATGTCAATCCGTCATTCTTGAAGAAATGTCCAAATGAATACAGTACGGAAGACGGAACTTCATAATGTTGAGGAAGGTTTAAGTTTAGGAAATTCACGAGGCAAGTTTGACCACCACGACAACGTAAAAGTGAAGCTTATAGACCATCCATTTCACACCTTCCAAAGGCGTGTATACCCGTGAACTCCCTCCCCTAGTTTCAATAATGATGGTAACTAAGATAAAAGATACGTTTCCCTCTATGGTATAGTGGTTATTCCACGAAGGCACAGACTATTCGGTGTCGCAAGCATGACGTCTTAACGCAAGCCATCGTTATTTCTCCAATAATCTAGTTTGGTGTATGGTTACGCTGTTAGGGACAAACTATCGCGCGCATGCCGCTGTTCCCAACTAGCCTTAAACGCGTTTCAGTTTGGGCATGCACCATTGGGTACCAAACTGGCTCATTTTAATATTATTTTGCATTCATCTCAGGGTTGGATGAACTTGCACGTACGCTTTTTGCTTATAAGTAGTATGCCCGTCTTGTAACTCGTGCTAACTCGTTACATGGTGTGTGCCCCTGAAGACACGCACTGACTAGTCCTTGACACAGCTTCGTATAAAAAGTTTATGTGCATAGACCTGACGTAGGCCTACGGCTGCGCAATATTCTTAACTTCGTTAAAATTTGGTTTAATGCGTGCATACGCATGCATCACAGCACTCCAGCGTTGATGTGGTGGCATATGAAGCTGCCGGCAATGCAAATTGCATGAGAACAGGCACGCATTGCGTTACATAATACAGTGGGCGCGATGTTGCGTGGACCACATCTTCGATTTGCAAAGTAGTAAAAAGGAAAATGCCTACTTTGTGCCTGTGACCAGTTATTGCCATGCAAAACTTCCGGCCCAGGAGCTCCAAGTTATCATGTGCCCGTAGTTGGTGTCTACAACTAGTTTTACTACACCGACCTAAAATCATACGTACATCGTGAGTGTCTTGAATTGAGCAACAGTTGCCAACTGATTTGAAGATTCGACTGCCGGACATTAAGCTGTAGGGTGCCAGAATGGAGTAGGACAAGCAGTACCCTCGACAAGCATTCATATGAAACCTGACCGTGTGGCAGCCGGGGATTGTTGCAACCTTGACAAAACCTGTTTGATATAAGAGAAAGTGACAGAAATGACGACATGACAAGCGATTGGGATCATCAATGACTGGGCTTGACGGGGCTTTGTTGAGACGATTGTTGATCTTGTGGTAGCAGATTTTCTCTGCTTCTTCTCGCTTTGAAATACACAGAACGCACCAGCCTATCTGTTTAGTAAATCGGTTACGTTATCAGGGCATCTTGGAGGGAAGGGTGGCTATCATACACGGACAAATTTCCTACCGGCGCTCTGTAAAATATCATCTGTAAAAAATTGTCTGGTATCGCAGTGCCATGAACATACCGGGTGAAATTTGGTAGATTATTTAAGAGCACAGTTTGGAATCTTCATTCCATTTTTTGTTTACCTTGCAGTTGTGCTTAACCGTCTTTTGTCATTTACTACATTAAAAAATAGCAACAGTAATAAAAGTACAATTGTGGAATAAAACAAAAAAGAAAACAGAAAGGGCAGAGTTTCCTTACTGCCTTAGTGACTGCCTTACCGAACCTTATAGAGTTCCGAAGTGTGACATCACTGTGAACCAGAAAATGCAGTGCAAACGAATGGAGTACGCGCGCGTGTTGGTTCACGCGCTGGTTCTCGCGCTAATGCCTTTGACACACGAACTGTGCGCGTGACGTATTCACTTCGGTACTCTTTACGTTGTGTGCCTCCTGCGGACAAGCTGTGCGCGTATTGCACAGAATACGCTCGACTGATCCCAGTTAGTTTTTGTTCGTAAGAAGGACGTCGTCATCCTCGACTCCAGGGGCAGCGTGGGCGTTCCTGCACTAGCCTCTGGTCGTGTTGAATACGAAAATGACGCTGACTGGCTATTCAGGATGACCCCATAAACGCAAACTCAATCGCACAGGTATTTTCAAAGCTGCACGCTGAAGTCCACGTATTTTCCTGCAAGCCACGCACGCGTTAGTCTGCGTCACGTGTAAACACCGACTAAATTCCTAATTTAAATATCTCAGATAGGATATGTTCCATTAGCTTACACGTGTAAGTCAAACTTACACAAGAGCGTTCGTTTAGCCATCAGGTGATCTTCTTGCCTGCCCTGGTGTCAGCCACCACTACCCCAGCTGGCGAGCGGGTCTCTGGAGGCTTTCCCGAGTGTAATGACGTCACGGATGGACTGTTCGAGCGCTAGCATAGACATGATGGAACGTGGTGGGGACTTGACCTTTTTCCCAGAATGCCTTGGCAAATACACTGCAGCGTTCGATTAGCCTCATTTCGAGGCTTCGCTTGCGTGTAGCACTGGTGTATTTAGAGAAGCTAATCGAACGCACCCATAGTAGGATATTTTAATTATTTGTCGTTTTCCTATACTCAATTTCGTCTATGTCTTGTGGCTTCGTCCCCGAGACCAATCCCCCATTGTGGGCCTGAAGCGTTTAAATTAAATTGTAATTACTGGAATTTGTGGTTCCTTTGCAGCTTATTTGATGTTTTGTGGCACTATTAGACTAATTATTGCGCTTACAGCTTCAAGGTCAGGTCGTAAAAAAAAAACCAGTTGAAGCCTGAGACGGAGCCGAAGTTGAGTATTGGAAAACAGCCATACAATACCAGGGGTTAGATTGTGCAAGGTAAGGTGGGAACCAACATGAAATACACCATGCTGTATATGGTTTACGACACCTCATAAACATTTAACTGGTAAGATGATGGAAATCTAGTAACGTTCCTCGTAACGCCATTGTTGTGTCTGAGCTGCAGAGTTCTGTGTGTCATGTGGCAACGGAGTTGAAATAGTCTGGTGCCAACACTCTTGTTACAAGCACTACAACATTCCGCCTCGAGCAGAAGCACCCCTTTATCGGTTGAAAAAGTCATATTGGTCGGAAGTGTTTATTTTGTTGGTAGTGATGCAACTGGAGCGCGTGCATTTCATACCTTAGTGAACCAGTGCAGTTCAGTTCCGACCAAAGGAGCCTCCGTTGCTCAGATAATTGCGCCCTTTCTTGGTCCAGCTCGAGGCTAATAGACTGGTCCCGTAAAGATTGCATGCCACCATTGTCTACGGGGCGGGTTTGGGAGGGATTTTTGGATTCTCTACTAGAAATACCTACCGCATGGCAGCAAGCTGGATGCTCACCAAGATGACGCAACGTGGGTGCGTATCATTTCTACTTCCAGGACGTGCATGCGGAACTGAACACTGATGTGCCACAATTTTTCACGAATATTTATGAGGAGTAAGTAAAGACTAATCTGAGAAGAAGTGAGTGTGGAGCTTGGTGCCACACTCACGCGAACGTTCTAGAACTTGATCACTATCGCAACCCTATTGGTTGAAGATATATTCCACTTGCGGGTATCACGTGTGCAAGAGCGCATATCCATCGTAGTAATTGGCTAATTCAGCTTACTCGATTAGTCTATCTATCATTGGACAACGGATATGGTCAATCAAGTTTGAACCCAGAGGTAAACAACATGGTCTGCTGTCTTCCATCTAAAACACCGGACATTTTATGCGATTGGAGCCGCCCCGGTGGTCGGAGGTACTTGTTAGCTCTGTTTTTCATACGGTCCGTTGGCTGACAAAGGCCAGCATTTTGTTGACTCAAACTTTATGGTAATTAATGCACTTGACGGAAGTGGGACTTTCAGGCACGTACGCACGCACGTAACTCCATCAATTTGGGTCTTTTACTCAGTGCAGATTTCTTGGATATCAAGCTGTGTTTTACCGCAAAAAAGAAACGAACAAGAAAAGAAACAGAAGTACTCTATGGGATTCTTGATTGATATGTCTGGATATTAACGTTTCTCTGTAATGTTCTGTCACAGAATCGGCAACGCAACCCCCCATCGATCATGTTCCCGAGCTGGGCACAAGTGACTCTTGCATGTCACGTGCTTTGCAATCCCAGGATCAGTGGATTCGCCAAGGAGACGGGCGACCGCATAATATACAGGACAGACCGAGTGGACTTACAGGCAAAGCAGTCGGATTTGAGTGATGGGAATTTGGGATTATTAACCAACAGCAGGAAAGCAGGGTATGAAATGTCAACTCGAGAAAAGGTCATCTATGGAAATATATTGAGCAGCTGCCAAAAAAGGCTATCTGGCGGAGAGTGACAGCGTTCTTTTCTTTCCCTATAGTGGCCCACCACTTACAGTTATTTGAAAACAGATTGATGAAAAGATTTTTCCTTGATTTAAAAAAAAATGGCTGGAGGTGTCTGGGTTAGGATCTATTATCCACAGCTAACCTACCAAAATAACCACAGTATGTCATAAAACAAACGTGGTTTACAATTGCGTTTTGGAATTTCTCTGTGAATGGGATAGCTCAACACAGCTCAGCATCGACATAACATGCGCGGCTCAAGGCCGTGCCTTGAGCCTGTAGGAATATATAATCCTGGCCTAGTCTGGATGGCCCCGTGTGGGCTACTCTCACGACAGTGTGCATTCTACACATTTGCGCTCTCCGAAAATGAATAAAAGGTACAGAGCGGTGTCCGAAATAAAGCCTTTTGTTCTCTCTGTGGATTGATAAATATTGCATTTTTATGCCAGCATAGGATTTCAAACTAATAATCCTCGCTTACATATCTACTATGCTGAAATAAGTTTGAATTTTTAAAAGACTTTTATGTTTGATTTTGGAACAACGAACAAGTGGAATGCAAACACTCCTGCCGATTGAACAAAATTGATTTTGACAGAACAACTCTAATTGTTTCACAGGCATTCAGCCATGATAGAACATCCACAGCTAAGGCAGACTTCGACATTATGCTTATTGGTAGTATCATAGTACGATTTCCATCAATTAAACTACTATTTGTATTATAAAGAGCACGTGCCGTTGGAAACTAAATCGTATACCCAGCATCTGCATCTTTTTTTCTGGAAAGACCTCATTGTTGAGAGAGTTTTGTAATGTCCTGTGTGACAACTGATAAATATGAATGATTCATGCTTTAAACGAGTAAATAATGCATAGAGAGTACTGGATGAAAGAACAAGGGGGATACATATAGCCTATCAGGGGAAAATGAAATAAAATGCATTGGTGGCCTTGTCGGGGGTTTTAGGCCACACTTGTTTTCAGTCAGTTACACTCAGTCATTCTATCTAAATGCAAAACTAGGTAATCGTCGCTGTTTAGACTAAAAGGTGAGCTTACAGCTAACACGCTCTTGCTAGAATTCGAACGATGCATGTTTCTCTTTCATAAAAACAGAGCAAATAAACCAATTTGTTTGTTAAATTAATATAATTTCCTTTATTCAGTTTCTAGTACCAACATTTCCTTCGAGTACGGTCGAACCTCTTCAATGAGAGGTCCTTTAGAATTTGCAGATTCGCTGTGTTATTACAGGAACCGTGCATTAGGAACAGAAAAAATGAAGAACAAATGATTGGAACTTCCTTATTGTGCTTTAGCAATGAAACCAACTTTGATCTGTTACAAATTCTTTGTTGTCTTTCATTCATTCCTAATAATTATTACACAACCTGTCACTAAAATATCGAGTCTTTCCACATGTAGGCTTGTAAATACCAAGACATCCTTATTCAAAGGTGCAAGCCTAACGTAATGTACTAATGATCATTTTTTGACTAAGGATTACGAGCAAATCAGACAATTTTGAATAGAGCAGTGTGCAACTCAGTTCATCGACCTGACCTGCATGGGCCTTGGCATCATTGTCGTGATAGGGTGAGTTCAGTGGAAAGAATATCAAGCTACGTTCAAAAATGAGATAACCCACCCACAAGATGGCACCCGGGGCTCTCCCAGTACTCGAGGTGATCAGCGGTCGGGAGAGAGCACAAGTAGACAGACAGCAAGACCAGTGTCACCACAACCTTACACCACAGCATGGCGACTTTGACGACTTCGAAGTAGGGCCTCTGCAAGACAGGAGAGTCAGGAAGATAAATAAAATGCTGCCGTCGGCTTGCTGTGACCAGAGCTCGAAGAGATAGATCACTAATTTATCCTAAAAGGATGTCAACAGATTAAAGATGAATGGTCGCGGCGCGAGAAGCGGAGGTGGGTGTTTGAGTTTATGAAGGGCGGGCACAGGGCATGACTGTGATTATATTTAATTATTACACAAAAAAGTACAAGGAGGTTCCCTTGATGCTTCAGCCAGGTGACTTGAACGTGGGCCAGTGAGCCGTATCCCGGAAGTTTTGACGCGGGAAGACGATCTGTTGACATGGTTGGCGTGAAGGTGGCGTCATCCACCCCCGTCAAATAACCCAGTGCCGCACGTAAGCGTCGTGGATATTGGAGTGTCTATCAGCGGTACATGTAGTTACTGATTATGCTAGCTTATCTGACATACCACCCAGCCCTTGTAATTAAACGTCTTTGTCACCTGGAGGCCAGTTGGTCCAAGTTTTGTTTTGTTTTTAGAGGGGGGGTAGAGCAATTCAACACCGTGGCTGGACGACGCAACAAAACTGAGATTTGCAGTCACGACTATGGACCTGTATAAGGGGAACAGGCAACCTGTCATAAGTAAACTAATTTGTCGTTTAGATAATTGTCTTTTACTCCCCCCCTTTCCATTTAAGTGTCCACCCATCGTAAGGGAAACCTCACTGTAATGAACAGCCCGGGCGACGACCTATAGTTTTCCGGTGATCATTGTTTGTTCACAGTAAGTGCAGCCTATGTCATCGAGCTTGCCACTTGCTCAAAATTATTGGCTAGTGTCATTAATCTTACTGCTGATGGCAAAGTTACGAGAAGATCCAACGAGTGAACATTATGGACTTTCAACCTTTCAGTACGATAGCGAGCTACGCACCCCTCGTGAGATAAACCGGGGAAGGAAATTCTCGAGTCACAAAGACTTGGCATGGAAAATGAAGAATTTTGAAACACGACGAATACGTCCACATGTACACAAGGCATGTTGGGGGGGGGGCATGCATCGCAAATTTGCTGTGTTTTCATAAAAGCAATGCACATTAGACTCAGTGACGTATCCAGCTGTTGGCAAAATGTTTACTAACACTTATTAATCAAATATTAGCCCCCAAACCCTAAGAAAACAACCACGAAATAAAAGCAAGGATGTTTGGACTGAGAGAGTACGGCTTTTCTCTCCCCGTACATCATGCCGAATAAGCCTGAAATAAGCCGCATTCGCTTTTGAATTCCAACCGCCCCCCGGCACCAAACGCTGGATACACCACTGATTAAACTGCTTGGGAAACGTTAAAGGAGCAAACACACTTTTGAAGGTATCTCCATACTGAAATGACCCTAGTTTTAAACAAACAAATAAATTAAATCTATCCCATAAGATTCCGTTCAAGTGGCCAAAGACCAGCATGTTCTCATTTCTTATACTGTGGCCTGATAACAGCTTATTCAGTGTGTATATTTATATAAATAAAACGACCTGTTTTGGAAACCGCGAAAGATGGCTGTCCTACTACAAAAGGGCAAAGAAACAAAATCGACGAAAGAACTGAAATGTAAAGGCTGAATCCGGTGAAATTAGATAGTATGGGAGTTAATAAGTATAATTAATACATTCGAGACAGGTGACAGGTGCGCAGAAGCTCTGTGTTTGAGCAAGAAAACTTAAAGACGAGACCGTCCATCTAGTTCCCGTTCATTATACAAACTATTTTTGAAGACAGCATACCCAAAAGGAGTATTTCTTGGAGTTTTTCATTTCTTATTTGATCAAGAACTTCGCGTCAGAATTTATCAAAATTTTCCTTTTACGTTATTTCCTGCCCAATGATGACAGTCTAATAACGCAATGGTCTAGTAGAGAGCAACTCAAGAGCATTATCACTCATGCACCTAAGTGCTGTTTACTAGATGCTCCAGGCCTCTACGTCGAGTAGGGCAACTAAACCCAGCACCGGTAATTCGAGCTGTGCTGGATAGGGTTAGCATTTCCCCCCACCGCCTGGGCTTTTACAGCAACTCCAATTGAGCGTTTCAAAGTAAAGATTGCATGGGAAAGGGAACATTCCATTTTCATCCGTCAAAGTGCACCTATACGCGCCGAAGAGAAAACACTCCATAGCGGGACGCGGCAAACATCGACAACTCCAGGCAACTCTCTCCCTGCCAGTACAAGCTAGCCGCGCTCGTCTTGTTTGCATTGCACAAATTTGGAGGACGTTCTCCCTCCCTCTCTGTGGCCGCCGACTTTTTTTTTATACCCGTGTGTCAATATTTCCACAGCCTTGTTATACAGAGATTAGAAACGGAATTACCGCTGCTTTCCAACAGTACTTCCTTCCTATGAGGAAAAAATGAATTCGTGCGACGAATTAGCATAATATAAGACAGGAACACACTGCATCGTTGATCACTCACATCACTTCCGCTGTCGACAACGAGCTAATGAACTTTACACATCAACAAGATGATCTTTTTTTTCAGGGATCATCACGCACTTATACGAAAAGCGAGTCAACCGTTCAACCTCTCACTGAACGCATTAGTACAGCCGTCTGTGATCGCTGGGAAAAACACAGCATTGAAAAGACGGGCAAGATAAAATTAATGCGTTTAATCGCGCCACCTCTGCAGCCAACCGAATGTGTTGGCATGGCTCCGGGAATTGATATCCTTCAGGAATAGGAATAATATGACATTGTTCTGTTACCCTTGTAACACCCTAAAAGCCTGTCATACCTACCGACATTGTGTTAAAGTTTTATTGCTTTAATCGTCTGGGGTTATGGGGTTGTCTCACTGTGCAATTGAATACAAACATAAAATAAACACATAACAATATTATTAATATTATTATACGATAATCATGATCATTCTAAACATTGTAATACTGATGCAGCCATGAAATTGGCCCGCAAAATCACGTTACCAAAATTATAATCGTCTTGTTGGTCCCAAAACACCAGTCTGGGAGTTGCAACGGTGTATAATGTGTGTCATTCAAAGAGCGTTGTATTGACAACCGCCTGGCTCCTTTTATTTTCTTTTATATCAGTAAGGTATACCATGAATATAAAAATAGTTCGACCTTGCGATAACAACTGCACTTAACAGTTATGCGGTTCCCTCATAGATCATAAACTGATCTATTTCTCATCTCTGCGACTTTAACAAGCGAGTTCTGCCTCGCATCAAGTTCGCACTTTGGGTAATAGAGATACAATGCTTGTCCCATAAAATAATTACAAGGCTGAAGCTACAAACGGGGCGTTGTGGCGTTCTCGCTAATTATTGTGAAGGTTGGTAAGTCATTATCTGTGAATCTTTCCAAGCTGCAGGAGCGTGCAAGTGCTGCCTCTCTTTCAACCATAACGAGCAAAGGCCAGATGAGTGTGCGTGTACTTCAAAGTGCACCGACCAAGGGGCGCCGGAGTAATTACGACAAGGGACCGCCAGCACTGGCAGGTTAATGAATTTAAGATTTCTGAGTAGACAAGCGGCATGAATCATCACCAGCCATCAAGCTGAGTGGATGAGTCCTCTTATTCAACAAGCTTGCAGGGATGTAGTTGAACAAAGAAACACATGAAGTTCCAACTCTGTCACGGGATAATGCTTAAAAAAGGGAACGTTATGTTCCTTTTTCCAATTGGAAATTCTACACTTCTCAAAATACATCTCAGAAGCAAAAAAAAATCAACTTTGAACCATGTCATATCAATGCCAATAACCCTAACTGTTCAACTTGACTGCAAAGTCCTCTTTAAAGTTTGAATGACAACGTGATAACATCTGAACAAAGCGTCAATGTTTATCAAACAACTGGCCCACGCTGCCTGCTCCATTCTGATGATAAGTACTATTTTTCTCAGAAGCCAGTCACCGTAACCTTTTCGATACCAAATGAGCGCCCTCCCGTAGTCTAAACACCTGTAAAGCACCGGCCACCAAGTCAGCCCACTCATGCCCCCGCGCGTGCGGTTTCAACATAACGATAAACTTTGTATAGATGTGGTACAATACAACCCCTCCTTATTATGGATGTACGGCAGCGAGAACGGAGGTAACATCGCCGGGTATCAAAGGCGTGCGTTTCCTAGAATTGTCGGCCGGGTTTTTTCATTGATTGAGTCAACGGTCACAACGAAAGCAATACATTGCAAGTTGCACCTTTCAAAGTTCACATTCTTCCAAAGGGATGGAGTACCACCAGAGCGTTTTGGACATGATCAATACGGCAAAGGAGACAGCGTGGGATGGGAATGGAGTTAACCGAACTCACCGACAAGTTGTCATCTTTAAGTTGAGAGTGCTTTTTGATACCAACAAAATTGAAAAAAAAAACCCAAGAAAACAAAGCACATGTCGGCCAATATAACTTGAACCAAACTACAGCCACACTATCGAAAAACAATTCATACAAAGCAATCGGGCATAAAGTCTGTATACATTCTCTGAAGTAGATAGTTGATTTTGGGAACCCCCAAACGTACATTTAATTTAGACGTCTAAATTGGTATACCCGGCCTAGACTTTTAGAGAACGTACGTTGTTAGGATTGAAAGCTATGTCTAAAGATTAAGAACATAGACGAGGGGCGGATCTAGGATTTTCCAAGGAGTGGGGGCGTAAACCAGGGTTTTTCCAAAGGGAGGGGAGCGTGAACTAAAAGTAGCAATGGTATAATGCTCGTAAACGCGTAACTAACATGAAGCCCCAACGGCGCGGGGTTCAGGGCCCGTTCAAGGAATTCTAGGATTGCATTGGGTTTCTAGGAGCTCTGTGCTGCAATTTCAGGCACCAGGGCCTCTCTATTTTCTTCTCCCCCTTTTTTCTTCTTGATGTTTCTTTATGTATTTATTTATTTTTGTTGGTGAGAAAAGGGGGTGTGCGCCCCCCTACGCCCCCTGGATCCGCCCCTGCAGAAGAAATTTATACATAAATAGTACGTTTTTACCAGGATTCTCTGTTATAGTCGTCGTTATGTATCGTTGATAATCATCAAATGAACAGAGCTAAACCAAGTTCACTTTGACTAAATGTTTATCTCAGCATAAAACCTACCCCTTGTGACAGTGACATTTATACAAACAGGTCCATCTTGGTTTATGGCTGATTCCCTAGATGCCGTTTTATTCCGTCCTTTTGTTTTGTTTTCCTGACAAGATTGTTTTGATATTGTGTGACATTTTAATTTACAGTCCGCTTAAGACATCTAATACGGTACAGGCAATGGCTGCAGGATGTTATATTTGCTGGAGAAAAAAAACCTTTGAACGCAACTTGTCCAAATCCTTACAGTGACAGACATGCACGGAATTTGTCCATGGGCTTTGGCTGTCACAAAAACCTTGACGAATCCCCCTGCGCCTTAGGCTTCTAATACTTTAAGTCTTAGCCGAAGGCAACCAAAACCCCAGGAAATGCAACAGGCCAACAAGGAACTCAACTCAATGGTGTTTTTTTTTTTGCGTAAAGCAACATTTTCTCTCTGCTCAGGTTGTGAGGCGCGCTATTGCCGGATGTTCGGGAGGGTAAGAGAGCAGTGAGCCGTGAACTGCTCGAGATCTTGTCCATTTCGACGGGAATTGTTGAACCAAATAGTCGGTGTTTGTAACACTTCAGTCGTAAGTTTGCAAAGCTGTTGGTGGGATCCTGACCTTGTTCAGACGGTAAGAGGTTAGCATTTCGTTTATCAAATTTTTCGTCTTTTAAAATGCTTAAAAATGAAATGTTGGACGACAAAAGTTGTCAAGATTGTTAACAACTGTTAAAACATTACTTAACACTGATTGATTTCTTTCAATGAGTATTCAAGTGTTTAAGATTGCAAAGAATGTGCAAAATGCACAGTGTGTCATCTAGTGGTCGCCGTTTGGCATCGCCTACGAAGAACAGTGAGACTAAAATCAAAGTAAACTTCAACTTTCTGTCAAAACAATTTCTTTTTCCTTTGCTGCCGTCTTATTATGCTAGTTCAGGGAGAATTTCGCTGGCAGTGACATTATCGGGTACCACTGCACAATAGCCTAGTTCCCACGGGGATTGAGCCATTTTTTGTGATTTCTACAACCTGATTTGTTTCCACCCCTGTGCAGTCCTTCGTAAGAGTGAAAGAAATGAGTCCCAGTCCACATCCTTAGCATCTAAATTTAGCGCAATCACTTTCTTTATAAAGTCGTGCGGTGCCCAATCGCAGACCGCTTTGGAAGACTGAATCGCTCTATTTTAGGAATTTTTTATCCTCTGAATTAAAGGTTGCTCTTAAAAATAAGCATAGCTGGAATTCAGCAAATATGAGGTGAACTCTTCCAA
This sequence comes from Acanthaster planci, assembly GCF_054643075.1. Classification (NCBI taxonomy): domain Eukaryota; kingdom Metazoa; phylum Echinodermata; class Asteroidea; order Valvatida; family Acanthasteridae; genus Acanthaster; species Acanthaster planci. The sequence continues at coordinate 1,291,016 of NC_141777.1, forward strand.
CATTTCTATAATCGGCAAGTTTCTTGGGGCATAAAAAGAAAGCACTTGATTAGCCATTGAAAAGATACAAGAATTATTTGTGAACTGTAACTTTTGCGATGTAAAACGTACGCTCCTGTCATTATTCAAACTGTTTTTATTGGGTGGGGAAGTAGCACAATTTGTAGGTGCTAGACCATTTTGTTAGTAAAAGCAACATCCAGGATGTCTAGAATTTTTTAAAGCAAAGCAGTGCATGTGACAATGTATACGACTGACGGATGTAGCCTTTAATATTTGCCCCTATTTTCAAATCAATGACGGCCAACGCAGCAGACTAAATAAGGAGACAAAATGAAGTACACACAACACAGCCAGAAGGATTTTATTCATCGTAATGTGTCGGATATAGAAATCTGGGCAGCCAACCCATCCTGCATGCGACAAATATCCACAGTTTGAGCACCCACAAAGGCCCAGAAACATCGCTCCAAGCACCATTTGTCTCGGAGCATCCATTCTATGTGAATTCTTGGAGCACCCACAAAGGCTCAAAGTGCCCATAGTTTCAAGCACCATTTGACCTGGAATGCCATGTTCATCATTATTCATTGTTTGGGCTTCCACTAAGGCCAAAGAGCACTAACAGTTCCCAAGCACAATTTGACTTGGAGCACCACGGCTCAATGACAATGACCTTATGATAGGCCTAAGTGGCAATTCGTTAGGACAGTGCCAGAACACTTCAAAACTTCAAAAGCTGTAACAATTGTTATGTATGCAAAGTTACCAAATGAGATTACAGACACCATTCTTTCTTTGTTTGCACCTACAAAAGAAAAAATGGTTTATCCTCTTCTGTTGTGCTTACTTAAGGGAAGACATGGTTACAGCAACCATTAGACACTTTCTACTCCATCGAGTTAATAGGGGCAATTCACAGTAGTGCGCCTCCATGAGTTTGCAACGCGTTGACCAATTACAACGTGCGAAATGTGTCCACCCAATGCGCGTTTGCAAAGGGTTAACAGATTTGCGCATTGTTATTAGTCAACAAGTTGCAAACTCTTGGAGGCGCACTATTGTGATACGTCCGTGTTACATAATGCATCACAATGAACTTTATCTCATCTACGTATTATTTAAAATTTCTAACAAATCTTTCCCAAAAGTATGGGGTGTTTTGTAAGAGGAGGAAGCGGAAGGTAGTGGGCAAAATTTGTATCGAAGAATCTAGATGTGTTTCTTTCATAGGCTGAGAAAAAAGTGACAATGCGGCAAGTTTATCTATGAGTAAGTCTCATATGGATGTCTGTTTGATCTTTTGGCAGAATAAACACTCTGTGAGCAGCAACAATGGCGTCTCGCTCCATCCACGCCTGCGTCTTGGCGGCTATATTATTGACAATTTGGGCATGCGCACTCGCCATTGACCCCAGCACGGCAACGGGCTGCTACGTGCACAACGCAATGAGCCACGTGGTTCAGAAAGACGGTTGTCGACCCTACGAGCTGATTGTTAGTGGGTGCTGGGGTCGGTGTGCCACGGTCGAGGTAAATGAATGGTAAAAGATTCCTTTTTATTGATGTGCAAATGCCCATGTATTTCTTGCCTTACGATCTTTGCGAAAAAATTTAGGAAGAGAGTGAAATGTAGGCCAACAAGACTGGTTGAAACTCAAAAATAAGCCAAAATCGTCAAGTAAAAGAGCCTATGAATTGGGGTTGTATTGGTTCTTTTCCATTTGATAATTCAATAAACTAATATAGAACGTAAGCAAAAATATGCTAATATCATAAAATAATTCCAAATACACAGAGTAGTACAAGTGTACACAAGCTATACAGCGTGGGAACAAAAAGAAATCGCACCGACATGGATAAGAATCACTTGAGCATGAGTAAATATGCAGAAAAATAAGGAAATGACTTAGACAGAGAACAAGAAAAACAAAAAAAAGGAAAAAAAACAGTGAGAGAAAGAGATCAGGGTGGATGAGGGTGACGAGGTACGGGGTTGGTGATGCAGTGAGGAGATGTAATGGGGAAGGACAGAGAAGCACTGACGGGGTAGGTGGTATAATGCCAAGGATAGCAAACAACATGTGCGTGTCATAGACTCTCCAGTGTTCATGTTGTTACCAATTCGGATTATCGGGATGTCCACGTCACTGGTAGCCACTTCAGAATCATGTGGAGATCAAGTTGGGTCAACTCAAAAGAACAACATATATAGCCCACTATTTCTAGCCCATATTTGCTCTGATGTGTTAAATGCGACCATTGACGTCACACATCTAGGGACGTCAGAGATCGGCCGCGTCTCTCTGGCTTCGATAGTCATGGTTGTCATGAAATACGTGCACATTGTACTTATAACAGATACGTTACTATAGGCTGCAAGGCTGAAAACGATATACATATAGAGAGAATTCGCTGGCAATAGAGATTTTGAACCATAGATGTGTCCTTGTGTCGATAAGATTGAGCCTGCTGATAGAAGCAAACTTCACCTCCAGTTAAACGGCTGAATCGCACCTTTCCAAATATGACAAATAAGCACACAGTTGAGCATAACGCAATTGGAGTGACGCGTGCACCGTGAAACTTGAGAGTTTAGTAGGCCAAGTCGTATAGGCAAAGCCCGACTGCCTCTTTTAATTATTGTTTCGGTTTTTCATCGTATGCCAGATTTAGAATCCTCGTATAAATATCATACTGTTTCTTCCATTCTGATCATATACTCTTTGATTCAACGCCGCTGTTTTCGCAACAACACTTTGATCTGGCAAACAAGGAGGGGAAAAGTAGACATTTAGGACGAGGTCAGACCGACTGACACGCGTCACTTTTGTGTATACGCATAAGACGAAATTACGTCGTAATAAAGAGTGAAAGCACGACCTTTACCTCAAAATCCCAAAATACGGTGTATATTAAAGAATATGCATTGGTAATGCCTCGCTAGCTGTCAAAGTCTGTGCAGTCTTCCCGGCGAGTCTTATTATTGGATTTGGTCTTAACTTCGTCAACCAGTATTTTGCGTTGTGGTCATCTTGCTCGTGTATATAATTCTCTGGCGGGAAACATCAATGAAAATAGCGCTACACAGAAGACACCAAGGTTAAAAAAGATTGTCAGTAAATTGTTTGATGTTAACTAGCATATCTTTTGCCTTCACGTGATGGCCTTGGCAAGCTTGTCGATGAATACCGTGCCATTGGTACTAGTACGAAAACATAGAATTTTGTTCTTGTGATCAAGATTGCATTGTCATGAGTACGAAAAGAATGGTACTACAAAAGTGCATCAGGTGACATCTCAAGAATACACGATCGAATACAGAGGGGATTATGATATGCTTGCATAAAGATTCAGTGATACAATTTGCATCTGGACCTACGGCTTTGACTAATAAGACGGCATCTAGCCATTACAAAGGAGACAGCAAATATCATTTGACAAAACCCACGACGTCTGCGGCGGGCTGACACGCAGAGTCAGATGTTGAAATTTGCACGCACACGGCATGTTCGTTTGAGGGTGGGCTGCGTTAAGTGACATGATGTTAAGGGGATAAATACTGTGGTTCTTGGCAGTGGAGGTGGGGGATGCGGGCGATTTTTGTTTCAGGTAGGGGGAGCTATTGTTGAAATAAAATAACAATTCCTATCCTGGGACGCTTTCTCTATTGAAGTAGTCCTGTACGTGTGTTGTTTCTGAGCTGTTGTTAACAACACCAGTTCAGGATGTCGTTGAATAGGGTTTGTCTCTGTTTTTTGAAGTAAAGACTTCGGTTAATTCCTTGGAAGGGACCTTAGTGCGTACGCACACAAGTTCATTGGGCGTAGCCTCCAAAATGTACCTAATTGCCTCCACATAATCTGAGGGGCCCCTTCGACAGATATCTCGATCCCACTGAGTAACAATTTACGAAAACCCAGAATACCATATTAAACTTCTAACCTTCAATCAGCGAAGTCGGACTTATTTTTTTATGGGGCCTATATGCATACGCATGAGTTGAAAACCTATGGGCGGGTCTCTTCTCAAATTGCTGAGAAACATGTCTCGAAATGATAAGTTGGGCTTCTTCCATTTTTTTCCCTTTCAGATGCAATCCAACGTGTGTGCATTTGTTCCAATTTGTAGCAGCTCGTTTTATCTCGCCAAACCTTTGTGGGTTTTTAATGATGTCTCGTAGCCTTTTCGACATGCACTTAAAAACAAATCAAATATAGTACCGGCATTCTCTCCATATGTCTTTGTTTCGAAGTAGTGGTTGAATATCTCTTGTTTTTTTTTTTAAAGATTTGTCCCATTTTCATGATTCAAGCTTTGCCATATCTCCGTGTTGGTCTAAGATGTCAAAAATATGCAACACCTCCATGATTTTCTTTCAAATTATCATCCATATTAGAGCCGTTTCGTGGGAGAGGGATAGAATAAAACGAAATATGTTACACAATGGCGTCAGAGTTCGAAATCTGTCTGACGATTCTGTCTCGAAGTATTTCCTGTGATGTAGTCAAAATATCAATAACTGGCCTCTTTTTTCGCGTGCGCGGGAAACGAGCAACATACGCCTACTCGTTGATTATTCTCTGTATCAACTGATAAGGCAGCATTATTTTGGAGAAAGGGCAATAATAACTCCCCACATCTGTCACTTTTGTGCACGTGGAAAACAGGTATCATCATTACACGACGCGGTACACGCACATTTTGTTTACCTTTTCGATTATTTCGGCCCACTCGAAGTCCTATGATTTCACGCATTATTCGTAGTGACGATCGATTACGGCGTTCGTGGAAAGGTTTAATATTAGATCCTAAAACAAAAACTGAGCACATGTAGCGAAGCAACTTTGAAACAATGGTTTCAATTGGATGTAGTTGAACAGGCTGTAATATTGAGCTGCAGTTGTCAATAAAGGGATATCTTGAGATATGGTGGGAAAGGAGAGACATACTCGGGATCCTGTCAATTCAACGATTTATTTTGAGTTAACCTGTTTTCAAGGAGCCAAGTTTGGGATCGTGTCTATCCAGAAAACTTTTTTTATATGGTTATCTGTGCAGTCTCGATTAAGTACTTAATTTGGGTATATTAAAAAGCTTTACAGCACATTAAATTTGTTTTTCTTTGTAGTTGTGACAAAATTAAAAAAAAGGTAGACCAGGTAAAAATGTGGTGTTATTTGAATCAAAAATGATTGAAATTAAACATTTCATCTTTAAATACTGTAAATGCCAGATGTTATATTTATTGATAACATTTAAATACATTATATTTGCATATTCTTTGCTTATCTCTGTATTCTTTTCCATGGGCAGGTTCCGGCGCTAAACCCCCCATTTGTGAGCGCCTCCCATTCCGTGTGTGGCTACACTTCCTACGAGGAGAGACATGTAGAGTTACCAGACTGCGACCCCGGCGTCGACCCCGGCTACACCTACCTTCATGCCCTACGGTGTGAGTGCACCACCATAGATTCCACAAACACCAATTACAGCTACAGACCTGATTATTTCGTATCGAAAAAGTAGTAGCAAAACAAATTACCACGTTTCTGTGAAGCGTGGGGTGGGCAAAAATATTCCCTATAGCTGTTTTTCTTTCGATTCCTCCTATCCACAAAAGTACAACTAGGAAACAAATACAACAAACAAGACAATGATAATTTCAATTTAAGTGACATCCGCTCAGTATTATCTGTATATTAAACAGAAAGAACCAGGGGCCTCGAGCAAAGAGTCCAGTATGAAATACCAGAAAGATTCTGTCAATAGATTCACAGACACTTTCCATCTTGTTCCCTGAATCTATCATACTCATATGTAATCTGTGAAATGGGGTGGCGCCAGCCTATTTTAGGTTTCAAACTCACTTTCCATTTCTTCAAATCAGGCTCAAAACATTTAGTTATAATTTATCACAAATTCTAAATTATTTTAAATTTCAAACAAAAAAATGGCATTAATTTAAGGGTGTCTTTAATACAAAGAAGCAATCGTCCCAATCGTGTTGTCCCGCGAGGAACATTGGAATTATGTGAGACTTTGCACTTTTGCTGTCACAAATCTCTAGCACATGTTGATGGTTCCGTACAATCCGCTGAAAATTCCAATTTCGCTTTCGACTAAAAATTCAGTTGGAGTGGTCGTCCGAATAACCTCAAGAGGTCACGGTCATAAACGATATAGCATTTTAGCAACATCCTTACCATGTTATTATACTACGGGGAAAATTAAATCAAGGGATTCGGCTCGTGACTTTACCACTTTTTGCATTGGTTTGACTAACAGTGTCGAAAATGTTCCAGAGGGAGAAAGGACAAACTGTACTCACAAGACATTTGCCCTGTTCCTGGAGGAAATGGTTTCACACCAACTTGGCTCTCTTTTTAGAACCCTATGTTTCCAACTATTCTTATTGAAAATTTAGCAGAACGCAGACACACACGTTCCCCTATTCTTTTTATCATTTCAAAGCAAAACCCTTTGACTATTTTTATACAAGAAAATCATGTTCAAATCTTGATGTGTTCGGAGATACCTCATGATTTTTTTAGTGTAGCCCCCAGCGCATTCTGAGGGCTACATTTGGAATGTCACGTTTTGGTGCCAACGGCAGGCCAAGGTTTATTAGATTTTGAGCGTTGGTCCCTTCTCTGTGGCGCAAGTTTATATTCAAAAGGTGAATCGACACTTTCTTAGAAACGTTATGCAAATTTCACGACAAACGTCAGGTAAAACCAGCCTATAAATAGGTGAAAGTGTCCAGGCCCCTTTCTACAATCTGCAAAAAGCACAACTGAACATCCCTCAAAAGGTATGAGGAGCAAATTTTCACAAAGTAAAGCTTTCACCTGAAAAAGGTATTGGAAAGATATTAAATCATGACATATCACATTTAATTCTGTATCTCACACCTGTGTCAATATTCATAATACAATGAGTGACATTCACGGAGAGTGACAAATCCAGGGAAATTTTACTTTTACAACTTATAGAAAAAATAAAAGCTTTGCACGGGGACATATGAACGGTGGAAGAGTGGGAATGAGTATAGCATCGTCTAGGGGAAGCAAAGGCTTGTTAATTAAGCCGAGATCTGGGCCCTGGGTGTCCAGTTTTAGAGGAAAAAACAGAGTCGCAAGATCGCATCAGAAAAAAGAATGTCTGTCATTCAGCCACCATTCTGCTGTGCCAGCGCTCACTATGATTGCTACTGAGGATATGGGGGAAATGAAAATCATATACCATTGAGGACCATGCGTCCTCGGTTGGAAGCATGTCCTCAATTTAAATCGTGTAGAAATCAAAAGTCACAGTTGGCGACCCTATAGATTACCTATGTAGATTGTGTAGAAAACATCATGTAGTGCTGCAGGTAACACAAATAATGAAATTTGTGGGTGCAATTATTTAAAAGAGAACAATTTAATGAAGTGACGGACCGACTGTTCTATTCAAAGAGTTGAATGCGGGTGGAATAAAACATTGAGTTCGTCACTGAATGAATGGGTATCCTTTCTATCTCACGAATACGAAATATCCACTACTCTTGACGTATTTTACACAACCCTTGAATAATTATATCCTCTTAGTGTGAGTGTAGCCGATTTCCATTCCCATAGCTATCTCCCTTTTCCAATTCGACATGATATTGACACCAGATTTAAGCCTCTTGAATAATCCCATACTTAACAGATGTTTCTGGGTGTCTTACCAAATGCTCTTACTGTTTGACAGCATATTTGATTTGTTTTTTTATTAGAAGCTTCAGTGTCACTTACGAATTCAGGAATTTCTGCATCAAATTCAAAGAATGACCAGTGCTTCGGCTTATCCCTAGCCGTCTGCCATTTTGTGTAAAGAGCTGTAGTGGTATAGTAAGCTATCGTATGATTTATTACTTTTTCATGGCACATTACAAAATTAACAAGAATATTCGTGACAAAAAACAGAAGCAAATGAAGGATACAGGTAAAATTGTATGTTTGTACGAGGCCCGAGGCCTGGGATTACAATTTAAGTAAATAACGTAGTACCGGTCTACAAATATACCATTTAAATTCAAAAGAATTGAACAACAAATATTCATATTCCCTAGTTGTGATTAGAGTTTGGTTGTTCCCTTCATTTTTTTTGCAGGTTATACAATCTTTTTTTTTTCAATTTCCAATCGGATAGTGCTCTCTTTGATTGCTTGAGGGCAAGATCGATGCCAAGGCTCCACCTTGATGGCCCATATATCAGATTCCTAGCTTTGGTATTATGACAGTAATCACGTCCATCCCTGGAGCCATACGCATTACTGGATGATCTCTTTGTATACGTAAGTGTTTCAAACATCCATATGTATCTCTATGCTGCATCAGTAGATACGCAGTACCGTATGAGTGTCCCATGTACCATTTTGGTACACGTAATGTCATGCAAGGCCGTAACTAACGCTGCAAAAGTCAGGCTGCAAATCAAGCTATAAAGAGAAGTTACATAATACCGGTTGAATTTGTTTCTTGTTCGTTGTCTTATATTCTCCCCGCCTAACTTTGCATTAATTTAAATCTTTGTATGAAATATTTGCAAATAACACCACATGCAATTATGTTGGAGAATATGTGACCAACATTTAATACAAAGAAAGGTGTTATATTTCCAACAACAGGAATACTATTTATCTTAAAAAACGACGCTCAGTTTTGGACACATCTGAAGGTATTTATCCCCTCTAACGTAAACACATTTGGGGGAAGAGGTTCCAACTGGCATTTTCTCAAGTGGTCCTCATGCTCGTAGCACCGGCATATTAATGTTCAACATCGATTCATCTATCAAGTCCTGGGGTGGGATGTACCGAGTGCCTCTGAGCGAAGATGCCAATTCTAACGTGATATCGTGATACCACAGCAGCAAGCCATCGGAGAACCTGTGTTGCCAACGGGTGTCTGTTTGCTTCGACACAAAGTTGGAAGCCCGGAATCCCAGGAGACGGACAGAGAAAGCAACATCGGTTGAGAAGAAGAACTAGAACTGTCTTCGCTTGTTAAAACCAACAAAACACATATTGATAGCTCTGGTCCGTTTTACGTGGATTCCATTTGACTGAAGAAATTACAGGCACTGGGCAGCAAAACTAGCAGCTTATAGCCAAGTAGAAAGGTTTGTTTGAATTTCCCCAAGCATGATATGATATGCTGACACTAATATATGAATAAACAAACTTGTCACTGAGTGTAACATGGACCCCTCAACATAAATCATAGTCATAGTGTAATATTCGCTGCACAACTTCGCCTCAAATGATTGCAAGAAATGCATGTGGACAAAACCCACCATTCATAAACAGGATTAAGAGAGGTTCAAGTCTTGATGATATTCTAACAAACCTGTTGATTTAATATTCAAAATTAAAAATGGTGCAACTTGGATCAAATTTGATGAAAATGGGTCCCTGGTCTATCCCCAAACTTCGCCAATTTATTTTTCTTTGAAATGTTGAATCGAATGAACTTCGAAAATGTTCTGAAATATTCTAAAACAACCAGAAAAGTTACACCCAACTCATACGTAACAATTTAAAGACTCGCAGCAAAATGTCAAGAGACGTGTCCAAACTCCACGGAAACATTTTGTAGACTCCTTGCTAGACGGAGCAGACAATGCAGCAATAAAAGAGACAAAAAATCCCCCAAAACACAGAGAATCGAAAACCTCAAGAAAACAATCTATAAATTGTGTTCAACCGTGAATTCTCGCAACGGAAACGCGATTTAGACCGATTGATTGTTTTGAGGTTTTTCTAACTACAGTCAAGATAGCAAGTCAAGAAAGTAAAACGAGCCTTTCTTAAAAAAAGAAAAAGAACAACTGAAATGTGGTAAACTTAGTGGGATAAAAGGTCTTACTAGTAGACCCTGCAGTTGCATTTATGTTGATTCCATGTAAAAAATTGGATTGGGCAGTGGAGGAAGTTATGTCTCATGAATCCTTCTAGTGTCCACTTTCATTGTCAGAGAGTTTAATCGGATGGAAAGGAGCTGAATGAGCAAACAGAAAAAACTGCACCAACCCTAGCAGTTCTGGGGGGAAAATAACACCTATATTGTCGCAGTGCTTTATTTTTGGTATTGAGCCTTTTTCTTTGTGTTTTACGGTAATATTGACACCAATTTAATGGAAATTGGACACACAATTTTTATAAAAATCAATTATTTTCCAAGGCAGGTTGACCCATAAAATCCTCCCACAGTCGGGTGCTTTACTGAACACGTCGTATGCTTGAACGTCTTAATTGATATGACTATAACAACAAGGGTCTATGTTATATTGAATTGAAGCTTTTTAGTAAAGTATTTTTATGCATGGTTAAAGGCAGAATTCACCCAGATGCTAGAGTGTCCCCTCTAAAAAGGTCTGTCCAGCGCAAAAACCTGCATGCGCCTTTGAGTGTCCAATAATGAAGAGACATCCGCAGAATTTTCTTGATGCAGTACGGAAGAGCTTCGGGGAAACTGCAGAACTTGGCTTGTCATGATCAATAAAATATGACTGGGGATAGAGTCAAAACAAGGCCTTAAAAACTGAGAAATTTATAAGCCTAGAATTTGTCAGGCTAGTTTGTTATTATTTCCAAGGCATGCAAAACTGCACCTATATAGATACAGATGTATATAATAAACCCAATCTACGACTGCTCTGAGTGGAACAAATTGTAGAATGATTTACATGTATTGGTTATTCTCTTTTGAAGGCTAGAACCAAGATTCCAGCCACACCTACCCTGATGGCAGTACTTTAATTAAGTCTTTAGCCTCTTACAGTTTTATGAAACTCAAGATCACACTAACAGCAATAGCTAATTCTTTCAACCTCAAGGTTTTTCGGTGAATTAGCATATCCGACGAAATCGATTACTCCCTTCAGTTTGCTTGCACAATCCTCTTCGGTATTAATATCAAATCCATGGTACGGTTTGGCAGAATTAGCACTTACGGCCGCCTTCCCCCTTTCACGTTGATAGAATGACCGAATTACGAATCTCTTTGAAGTGTTTTACTATACTAGTAAAACGAAAGCAGACGTTAGGAAAGTCTGGCCCAATGATTAACTTAACGTTTCGTGCGAGAAAATCGTAACATACAAGCAAAACAAGAACTTGAATCTAAGTGTTACTAATATTTATTTTTTTCAGAACGAACAATTATCACAGATGCACAGTTCAAAAATTTATATTCTACTGAGAAAGGAAGAGAAAAACTAATGAAACATAAAAAAAGAAAAACAAAAATCTGGTATTTTAGACAAGTAAACAGATACTTAAAAAAGCAAACACAAAAGACTTCAAAAACATCAAGTATTCAGTGAAATAGGTTACCAATGAAATGGAATGTATGGGTTTTAAGATGTACCGAATTTCAATTATAAACAAAAAGCCTAAGAATGAATTCAATGAATATGAATAGAAGGGTGTCTCCCACCTAATCCGTAAAAAAGCAAAAATCACTTTCCCCAGCAAATTATTATCACGACTACATGAAGTTCATGTTCGACAGCAACGGGTGATTAAATGTTGAGTCTGCCATAGAGAAATCAGGTGAGAAAATGATGTAAAATTGAATGTAAACCAATTGCTACGCCCATTTTTTTATTTAATCCATTTTGACTTTTGTTTGGGTATAGTCACAAAACTAAAAACTGCTGCCTGAAACTAAGAAATGGAATGTAAGTTATCTTTGGTAAAGCAATGAAGATGTAATCGGCTTTTGTCAGTTCTGTTCGTTTTCAACATCACTGCTGAGGATTTAAACTGGACTCGTAAACACATTTTTCTTGTGTTTATTCCTTAATTTAAAAATCTGCAGATGCATCAGTTTATCTGGCGGGCAGACCGACTGCATTGTTTGGATCGTTCTATCACTCTATTATGATTAGCAAGCCAACTCTACTTCACGAACATCTCCGGGGAAAAATGCGCTTCGCATGGAAATCTAGACCAGGGCGTGGAAGTGTTGAGGAAGGATTAACTCAGGGAAATACGAAAGGGTCCTTGATGCAAATAGCAACCATTAAGAGTTAAAATTAATGGAAATTATACCAACGGTGCAAAGAATCTGAAAGATGAAGCATGTCGAAGACCTCTGGGAATAGTTGACTTTAGGCCGTTGCATAATATGATGATGAAGCATTATTCACCCGAGGCCACTGTTTAGCTCTACCGTCAATATTGGGATTCTCTATGCATGCAGTTAGCACCTTATGATGCTGCAACAGTATCCAATACATGGCACAAAGGCTCTTGCAATTAATATTGATAACTGGATTTTAAACATACATCACTGCATGGCGCTCTTGTGACCTTGAAATATGGATTTGATACAGGGTACGGAGCCACGGAGCCAAATTTCAGGTGGACTGTGCAAATTATTTTCGTCTTTTATTAGCTTTATCAAAAGTAACGACGGGAAGTAGTTGAACGCAGAGTATCAATTATAAGCTTAACTAGTTGGTTGGAATAAAAAAGCTGAGATAAGTTTATATTGGAGAGAAACCTAACAAGCATTCTCTCGCCTTTGGACCAAAATATGATGCCGGACTTACAAAAACTTCCTCAGGCGTATTTTTTTACAGTTTTAATTTTTTAGCACAGGGGTAACTTCCAGGAGGAGGCGAGCTACGTACTCTGATGTCCTGAAGGGGGGGAGAATGAGAACCACATAATATTGGATAGGGACAAGTTTAGGGCGGTGACTAAGCCCTAAGAGGACGTAGGACAGGCTGTGCACTCGCATGCCATCGATATAAATGTGCTTTTTGACATACACATAAGGGCCAACTGACCATTGACTCCCTATAGATCGATCCATGTGGCATCTTTACTTGGTCTATCGTCTTAACATTTAACTTTTAGACGTCCTTGTGGATATTAAGACCCTTCACCGTCAATGTGCCCAAGAAGGAAAACACTCAGCGTGGCCATACCAAAACAGATGCTGACTTTCTCCATGTTTTCTTGTACCGAGAGGAGAGGACAAGAGATTTGTCGTGGGGATTTTTGTTTATCCGGACATCGCGATACAGGGCTGAGTATGATGCATTACGAGATTACCTATCTCGCTGTTCCCTCTTTTATCTAACCTTCATGCCGCGTGGCAGGAAGCGTGTCTCGCCCCGTGTACTGGGCGCCGATATTTGGAAATGGATAGCGTAATGTTACACCGACGTAGAAGCCGGGGAACCTTTGTTAAGAAGAAAAGGCCACTTGAAAGGAAGAAGCTTAGTTTAGTCTCCATCTCAGAAATCTGATCGCTAATTTTAATTTACTTTGGCCGGGTGAGTGAACGAGCTCAACTGGGGAGGACAGACACGGATTTGGCTTGCAGACACCGTATTCCGTCATTACCACTACCTGGATACACTAACATTAATGCGGTTGTTATTACCGACAGTTACAGTTCAGACCCTTAAAATCTATTCTGCTTATTAGCACCTCCTTCTTCTCATAATAAACTTGAATATCAGTATTTACGATTGCAGCACTCCTACGACTGTCCCGTGGGAATTGCCTTTTCCTATTGGTCCCCCTTGCTTCCATGCTGTCCTGAAGCATCCGATCCGACTACCCACTGCTACTCATAACTGAGGGCTGTGCAGCAAAATAGCCATGCTCTAACTCTGATGCTAATATATTATCGTATGATGCAATACAGTATAGGCCAACTTATAAGTAAGACTTGTCCGAGCCTTCTGCTTGCAACTTTTTTTGAAGCTGACTAGCCTCACTTGTAAGTTCGCCTACTGTACTGCGTCATGCGAAAATACATAAGCATCACAGTTAGAGCATGGCTATTTTGCTGCACAGGTCTCACTTATGAGTAGCAGTGGGAAGTTGGATTGGTGCACCAATACATGTTCTCAAGGTCACTGCATAGATCATGTCAATGAATGAATGGCCTCCATGGCCACTGTAACGTCATAAGAATTGCAGCACTCCCATAACTTCCCTCGTCCGCACCCGCCTTCACGGGGCGATAGGGATATGGACTTATTTCTTCGGGTGTATGAATATATTTCCTCAAATCCTGGATCATTGGAAACAATTAAGAATTTTTTTCGGTTGTCCTATAGTCATTTAGACAACAATTTATAAAATTGGGCTAACTGTTCAAGCCAAGTGCTCATCTTGCCAAAAAACGTTGGGCGAAATTGTAGATTTTCCTATTTATGTGCTCAGTGCATGGACCAACGCGCGATGAAAGAACCAACCGAAAAGAAATGTATCTATGGTGTTCTAAAGCAGACAGGCAAACATCGTGTGTGTGAGGTTTGAACGTCATGTTTGTGAGTTTGAACGTCGTGTGTGTGAGGTTTGAACGTCATGTTTGTGAGTTTGAACGTCGTGTGTGTGAGTGATCAGGGCCAATTTCATGAAGCTGCTCAGCACAAAAATTGTTTAGGCCAGTATTGTTTTGCTCAGGAAAAACAGGTTACCAGCCAAAAATCCGTGCTTTTTTAAGATAAGCGAACATCAACTGAACACCAGTCACATGCAGTATACAGCACACGAACATTTTGGTTGGTAATCCTGTTTTATCAAGGGAAAAAATCATGCTAATGATCCATGACATTGGCCCTGACCACTCACAAAAAATACGACGTTCGAACTTACACACACGATGTTCCAACTCACACACACGACGTTGCCTGTCCGCTTAAGAACACCATACATACTCCGAGGAAAAATGATTGGCCTAAATCAAAATCTATCCAGAATTGGTTAGTAATAGAATTACACTTGCAAAGTCATTTTTCGAATGTGGTGCTTGAGTTCTAGATTCGGAAGATTTTTCTGGTCTTGCGTGAGAGTAAGTTTTGGTTCAAACCTTTTGCCTAAAAAAATTTCTAATTTAATCCTGTCAGTGTGTTCTTGTTAAAAGTATCAACAATCTTTGTCGAAAGCTTTCGAGGCTGGCGAAGTTAGTTTTCCACAATTAAATGTTAATGCCACCTCGTCATAAATAACTTCTCTATCCAGAAAACAACTGAGACAAAACGAGAAAAACCATGAAGGCGAAGATCTGAAAACATTATTACAATGATCAGACCCGACTCTTTTGTTCTGTAATCCAAACGACCTCAGGAGAAAGCGGCTGCTTAAGCGGTTAACATATTTAACCAATTGTTAGGGTGCATTTTCTTCTCTCGGAACTAATCAATTTGTGTCAATACATTGGCTAAATAAACAATGTGATGTTTCCTCTCGTAAAGCCACAGAGCATGTTGGCCACTTGGCAGGAACCGATTTCCTGGAAATATTTATATGAAAAGGGTAACTTCTCTCTATTTTTTAATTTTTTGGGGGGGCTTTTAAATACCGTTCTCATCTGGGGTTGCTCTGTTCTCACTCATTTCCATTATCATGATAAACATCGTCATTATCATCTTGAGTGAAATTCAATGTAATGCGACTATTACACAACAACCATAATTGTTATCATTTCCTGCCATAATCATTTCCACCACTAGGGTCACCATTAAACCTCAGCTACCCTCGGTTCCCTCCTAGATAATAAGATTGATTCACTATTAATAAATCACCCGCTTATCAATGTGGTATTCATAGCGGGTGATAAAAAGAAACACGAAACGCGTTTTTGTCCCCTTTTGTTTCATATGCAACGCGATGTAGTTTATTATTTTTAACCTCCCTGTCAGTCGCATCTGAAAAGCCTTAATCAAGTCGCATTTTATCGAAACAAACTATCATATTTCTTCTTCAAAAGCAAAAACAACCGATTCTTGCATTTTAAAGTTCGTCTGAAATTAAACACTCGGGCAATGACCGTAGCCATGACGTCTTCATATAACGAGGAGGTCCACATGTTGATGTAGTACTTAAAACTGTTGGCGAGACGACAAAGCCGAAAGAGGAAAACCAAAAGAAACAAAATGTGTGAGTTGTAATCTTAAACTAACCATTTGAAAGGGATTTTGTAGTTGATTACCGTATCTGATATTTCTTTGCACTTTCAAATAAGCATCACAATATTATTATCCAAATAAAACAGCTCAAAAAGTGGAGGTACATTCAATGTATTAATAGTAAACACCCAAAAGGTCATAGAACAAAAAAGTGATCGAATTCCCGAAAACAAAATTTCGATAGAGTTTTTGTGGTTTTCAGTGTAAACATATATTTTATAAAATCCTTGGAATGCATTTATTCGTGGAGTCAGAGTCAAAATTTCACTTTCTCAAACACTTCGATTCGACATCATTCAAACGTGACCATTCACGTTGCGTTTTGGCTAAAATATTAATGTCAGCACCTCTACAATCTGTAAATGTTCTTTACCGGCAAAAAACGAAACAAATATCGTCGGGTGAGTTTCATTTTCTAAGAAAGCGAGAAGAACAAAAGAAAATTTCATCCGTACTATCTTTAGTGCCGTAAAAGCATGGAGGTTTCCTTTAAGATTCAGGGGAGTCAATCGAATATCGCAAATATAAAACTACTGTTAATGAATACCTCATTTTTCCAGAATTGCACCTACAAGTTTGGTTTATAGTGCTTGGAACTGACTAACATCTCAGTGTGCGACTGTTGCTTGGCACATTTTGAAGTTCTGACTTGTTATTTTACAGACCTAATATCCAAATTCCACTGAAACAGTGTCAAGGCTACATACACATCCAAGTACAGTATAAAGTTATCGCGCCGAAACAAATGCTGATTTCTAAAATGTACCGTACCAACGCACGGCCCATAGTCTTCCACACAACAACGTCACGATCACCCTTTGAAAATAACACCAAGACAGGCGAATCTCCCTACAACCAGGGGAAAACCAAACGCTCAAACAGAGAGTCGAATTGATTATTAAGGAATCAATAGTCAATGCTACATCATAGATCTTACCTCTAAACCGTGAAATGTGTCGGTCTCGGTTAGTGACTGGCCAGCGTAGGCAAGCTCGGTTTTCCGCGCACGGGGTTCCCAGTATCATCAAAACAGGGAATTACAGCGCAAAATCTGAAATGCAAGCCGCGTTTCCTGATACACGCACGTCTCTCTGACATCAGTCGAACGTGTCGCGTTTTTCCCCTCCGAGCGAGTTGCTTGAAAGACTCTGTTCTCTGTCTTTTCCCCCCTGCTCCAAAGACGACGGGCATACGTTGCAGATTAAACTTGTCATTCGCGTGCCGCTTTTTATGGCCTCTATTATACAACATTATCAGCCGAAATGCAGCCAGGGGGCATTCATCCCGCCGGCGTATCATTTGTAGCTCTGGACTTTGTGGCTTCGTATCATTGAGAAACAAATGATCGACTGAAAGTCCATTTTCAAGCGTAAACATTCTTTTGTTACAAACATTCCCGTTCACAGAAAAATAAATTATTTCAAAGATACCCTTGGTAAGTTTCAATGAATTTGACTATTTCGTCTATTTCAGTAACGATGGATAACTTTTTGTTAATTATTCTCTAGGTGTATACTTCAACCTTAACATGTATATTCGAAGTGATAGCTACTTAAGTGACTCTCACAGCTTTGCATTTTAATTAATAGTCCCATAAGTTAAAAAAAAAAACAAAATTCGAGTACTTTGAAAATTATAGTACAGACTTTTACCTATTGGCCTTTGTGAACTTGAAATAAATAAAGTGACCATCCGTTATCCACCCAACCATTCGCTATACAGTTTTTTAGATCCCACAATTTATCCAGATATTGGACACCGAGAAAATTTCGAATAAAACTCCTGGCTAAATAATTATTTGACAACTGCCCCCTCTGAAAAGTCCAATCACCGAGTGGTAATAACGTGAGCAATATTCGCCATGACTGTCATGTAATTAGTGATCCGATGCCGTCAAGAGAAGGATGAGTGGTAGCTTAGCAACCGACTGCTACTTGAGTTGCTATATGGCAAAATGCAGATGAAGAGGAAATGAGAGATAGAGAGAGGGGGGTTGTGAGGTATCATCATCAATGACCGAAGAGGATACGCCGGTGCCAAAACAAGAAGGGAAGGAAACGGATAAGAAAGTGACTAATGGAGATATATACAACATGTAATGATCAAGTAAGATTTATGGGCAATTAATGAAATAGTATACAGGTAATATATCATGATTATAGACACGATTAAAAAGCTACCTTATCTTTTTCCGGTCATTCCCATTACGAGGTTGATGTACTGCAATTTGGTTGAAACCTCCACAGATTTCTTTCGAAAGTATGTCGAGTGACGGTTTTCTTTCAATTTTACATGATAATCATCGTCCAGGCGGAGTGGAAGCCCTTATTTTCGGGACGATCGAAAATCCTATTTAAAAAGTACCCTGTACAATGTCAAACATGTCAATTTTGTCAACTGCTCGTCCTCTTTCTGTAGTACAACCTACAAGTTTGATTTGGGGTATCTGTTCGAGGTGTTATTTGCTGCAAATAGGTACATTGTGTAACTTCATACAATATCCCCACTTACCTATTAAAAAAGCCGAATGAAATTTGTTTGAGTTTGTCAGGTATCAGTATTGACTAACAGTAGATATTTATAACCAACATCCTTTTAAATATCGTTTGGCTACTTTCCACGCTGGATTGAAAAGGTCACGCATTCTCGCGTGGGTGGACCTCATTCAGTTTTTATATTCTGCACAGTTCCACGAAAGGGAAGATCAAAAAATAGTTTCAACGAAGCTCATCCGTCTGTTACAATAGTATAGTATCAACGACGAATATACGCTCAATTTGTAAAAACATAATGGGCAAAACTACGCGACGGGCTAGCTTTGTTCACACATTCTCTGGTTTCTTGCAACGATGAAATTCTTATTGGTAATAACACATCAGGTGCAGAGCAGGTGCGACTATTATGCGGATGATGTTTGCAGAAACATCAAGATAAGATAGGGACTGAATCGCACCTTTCTTGTTATCTGTGGGAAGTATTATAGAAAAGTCGCATCACATGCCAACAGGATAATGTGCGTGTTCCAATGGAAGGAACTACCATTACCTGTCGTTAGCGTTTCCACATGAGCTGCCTTTGAGTGCGTTCCCCCAATTGTGAGCTGTTTGCTTCTCGATGACATTAACCACACTCAGATCCTAACTGGCT
This sequence comes from Acanthaster planci, assembly GCF_054643075.1. Lineage (NCBI taxonomy): Eukaryota > Metazoa > Echinodermata > Asteroidea > Valvatida > Acanthasteridae > Acanthaster > Acanthaster planci. The sequence continues at coordinate 1,310,132 of NC_141777.1, forward strand.
CGCCAGGATCTCTCACACGAACCGATTTGTCACATCTCGCCGTTAACAATGTGACAGTATTGTTTTTAAATGACAACAGTCGCCCATACACAGTTGATGCCCTTCATTTGACGCGGGAAACAAAAGTCAGATGCTATTCGCTCTTGGACTTGGACCGAAGGGGGGAGGCGGATCCGGAATAATCCATAACAAGTACAAAGCGCACTGCTATTGTCACTTCATAAAAAAGCTATTTACCTTAATACAAATCTTTACACTTTTTAGATCATAAACAAACAAAGATTCAGAAAAATAGATTTGTTGAAAATGAGATACAATTCGCAAGAGAATGAATGGCACGGTCATTTAATCCTACGATCAAATAGAATTGATTCTCTAACTAATTAGCGTATATCAACATACCTACGCGTTTATTATAGACAAAACAATTGTGGGGGAAATCTAATTTCTGAAATCATCAGAGTTACTTTGATTTCACGATTTAATCTAAAGGCCAGCTCATACGTCGTGCCATAGCGCACATGAACGCGAATTCGTGACGTCAGAGAAAATATTCCAGCTGCAAATTTGTAAAAGTTGAGAACATTGCAACTCTAGCGAAATTTCGCTACAGAGTTTTCAAATTCGTTTTCTCAATCGCCTGTAGTTTAAAATGGCCTTTGCTCGCAATCCAGTCACAAGGGATAATATTAATAGCCTTGATTACGTTTGTTGACAGAATATAAATAAAGGGGCGGGTGTGTGCAATTCAAAGGACAAAACCGCGTAGGTTATATTCAACGGTTGTGACTACTGGGAAAACAAACAAACAAACAAAAGCAAATCCCACCTGCTTTGCCACCAAATAATTCAGTTTGCAATCCTGGCTGAGGAATGCAGGCTGGTTGGATATAATGCATAATGCTTTAACACGATACGCGAGCTGGCACATATGAACTTGGAGATCACGTGACAACGGCACTTATGTTCCTGTGAGTGCTTTGACAATATGCGTAGGAAAAATCGCCGGAATCGAAACTTCACATGCACTCTTACGGGCATGTGCGCGGCCTCCTACAGAGGGAAATATGAATGGAAGATCTGTTTTTCATTGTCAGCAGAAATGCATTAATCAAGCGTTTGTTGACTCGACTGACAAGCGAGTTGCCGAGTGAGCTTCAGGGAGATGTTGATAAGTCACAGTGAGATCAAAGACACTTCATTATCCTTTCAGGCTTAGGACTCTCCGCCCATTTGTGGAATCTGACCGCGCGCAGTTTAGTCGGTGCCACCTCCCCACCCGTTGTTTGAAGTGACAAGCAGTCGTCGTCAGCACATAATAATGTGCGACTTCAATCTGTCGGGAAACCTTTCCTGATTCGTCAGACTCGCTGTACAATCACCACCGCCGTTCACTTAGCTCCACCGAGTAGGTCGGCCTGTTTATGCTATAAGGACACACCTCTCAATCAGCCATCGTGCACTCAAGTTGCGAAACGTGGCACAGTTAGTATACCTAGCTATCGGGCACACCTTTTATCAACATTTTTGCCACGGGATACACCCACGCCTTGATAATTTGTCAACTCGGGTTTTACTTTACTCCAGATTTTTTTCTTCTCACTCTGTGTTTGCAAGGCGATAAAAGCATAGAGGGATATCGTGTGGCTTCTCATCATATGCAGTATTCTTACGGCCCAAGGTAAGTACAGTTTTCTTGTATTGAAAACCAGGATGATGTGCTTTGCCGTGTGACTCTTGAGCAATGTGCAATTTTTTTTGCCTTGTCTAAAACTAACTTTTTTGGTCGTTCAGTGTGCGTGTTACCTAAAAATTTGTTCAATAGGGTGGAGATTCTAGCACGGTTACTTATTGTCACCTATTACGGTGCTTGCGAATAATTCATGATAATTATGCAAACAACAATGTCACGATTAAAGAAGCATCCGTAACATGTTTTAGAAGGCTTCGCAATGGCACGAAGTGATAAGTATTGGTCGTGTGAATATATAGCTTGGTAAGTAAAGTCAGAAGTTTGATGGAAAAATAGGGCCCAGTCTGCATCTGAACTGTTCTCTTATAGAATCAAATCGGGGAAATCGTTACTCCCCAGAATAGCCTCCTGCACCAGCTGTTATTAATATTGCAAACAGAAATACTGTCAATAACTTGTTTATCTTCCCAGCAGTTGCTTGATTGTCGAGAATAAACTTTTTTGAAGAGGCATGCAGTCGTTTTTATCTTACCCACACTCGTTTTCACGGAGTAAAGTAAAGCCCAGTTTGCCTGGTAGACATTGTCTTACCAATAGGAATAAGCCTGAACATTTCCTTTCACTATTTCTTGTGCTGACGATGGCCGAAAATATCTTCAAGGATTGTAACCTGTACTGTAAAATGGTTGATATTTTCACCGAATCTCATTTGTGAAAGATCAAGGGACAGATGAGTGATATCAGATTTTCTCCATCTTCCTATCTTTTTGGATGACGTAAGGGTAATGGCATATAAAATCTAAAGTTGTTTGTACTCACCGGATGTTGGAGGTATCGTGTTCGGTATGATATCTGACCTCTCAGGGATTAGTAACTTCAGTATACTTTATGACCTCATCAAACAGTGCTCACAGACCGCCACATGTCCGGGAAATGACTGTTGTTTTCTTGCGCTTTGCTCTCAGAAGCACCCGCACTGCAGCATTGGCCTCGAACACACATATATATATATATATATTTGCTCTGTCATATTTCAAATATTTAGCTTTGTTGCCACCATTCATACAAATTGCCTCGTAACATCGGTGTAGTCAATATCTCAACACTTAAAGTATGTGTACCTTTGCCGGGCTTTACCGCCGCTACGATAATGGATCACACAAGTACATAATGACAAGTGCGGGTCAGGACACGCGCAATAGGTACAAAAGTAATGTATGCCTAACCGTGGGCCGCTCTGTTTACAAAAGCTTCAAGTTCATATCAACACAGGCAATCCAGAATGCCCTGCAGTCGACCGGGCACTTCAAATTACAACTACTTTTCCTTTGATGAAGCGCAGCCTGTGGAAGGATAAAACACCTCCCGGAAGGGCTTAAAATTCCACCCAAATAAATTCCAGACGGTGCTTCGTGAAAACAAAATGATAATAATAGAATCATTTAGACAGTGGGATATTTAAATTACTCAGTCCATGTAGCTTTTAACGACGTTTGAAATTTCTGCAAAATTGTGGTAATTATACTTAGATTTCTTGACGTCGTAGATGCCACGGGTGTCATGATTTCGATCGTGTATTTACGCAGTATTAGGCTGTAGCTATTGACAACCTTTTACCCAGTGTTCGGGGCGTATATTCCGTGTTGAGTTCAAGTTAAAATGTATTCATTGTGCATTATGTAGGAATAAAGTGTGTGTTATCAATTTTGAAAGAATACTCTTGCAGAAATGTTCTTGAATATTACCCAATGGTTGTCCGATGCATAGTACTAACAATTGTTTAAGTACTGTGTCATATAGCTAATACAAATGTTTAAAATCTGGACCTCTAAATATACTTCAAGTTTTTAAAACTGCAAACCATGTAATCAAACGTACTGCATATTTAAACTGAATTGTGTATCACCGCATGCAAAGTAACAAGCTAAATGGCGGTGGTGTATTAATTTGCTTAAATTAAGAACTTCAACTTTAAATGCACATAATGCAAGCTGATTGAACCCAGTACTTTGCCAATCAATCAAGCTATGGGAAGCCAGCTACCCTCAAGGGTCAACTAATGAACTCGGGATTCTGAGGAGGTTTCTTGGAAAGACCATTGCATTTAGAATAACAGTAAAAGTCTTGAAGTTAGTCGCATGTAGGACAGTTAGTTGCAGGAAAGGTTTAGGCAACCTAGGTACAGAGCACTAATGATTGCTAGTCGGGAAAAAAGAGAAACGATTTAAACAGGATGTGTTAATGACATGCGTTGGTTTAAAATTCAGCTTCTTGTCGGCAAATATTGAATTGACCCCCCAACGAGTCATCTTAAGCGTACAATGTATACCCCCCCCCTTTAATTTCAGACACACCTCGGTTGTGTTACATTGAAATTCCAAGTTGGAAAATGGCCATAAATTACCGTGGTAGCCTTAACAAACGCTAAAACACAAACGAGACACACAAAGAACAGACCTTTCTTTGTGATTAACATTACCTTCGAGGCGTTTCTGCACCAGTGTTCATGATTTGGAGAGGAAACCCCCTCCAGAATAAGACTTTCCGTAAACACGTATTCAGAATGCTTTCCAAACCTTCATTTCTCAAAGGACACGTGTAGCATCCTGTGTGCTTCTGCGTGCAGTTCTCTTCGTGCCCAAAAGAAAAAGAAAGCGAGAAAAAAAGTAAAAAAAGAACAGAAAAACAAAGCAGACTCGCCGTAGTTTGAGCGGCAAGTCCTCATGAATTCGTAATGTGGAACAACACGCCGTTCCAACTGGGGTCCGAGGGGTTAAGTTTGCTCTTAGAATACCGAAGTGGCTCTGCTCTGCTGCGCTCGACAGGCAGCAGGTGAGGAAAAGATCCACTCCAATAAAGTACAAAAAGATTATGTGGTTAGGACTGGTTATATTTGGAGCTGAGGAAAGCAATACGGATGATTCACAATAGTGCGCCTCCAAGGGTTTCCAACGCGTTGGCCAATCACAACGGGCGAAATTTGTCGACCCTTTCCAAACGCGCATTGGGTCGACAAATTTCGCCCGTTGTGATTGGCCAACGCGTTGCAAACTCTTGGAAGCGCACTTTTGTGAAACGCCCGTATGCAAACTTTGTTTGAGTTGTGGAGATTCAAAGTAATCAAATTGATACCAATCTACCTGGTGTCCACATAAAAAGTATACCGGGATAAAAAATTACTGTAAGAGCAAAACTACTTTACATATGGGAAAGAGAAATACATACATCTCTAGAAAGGGCAGAATGCCCTCTTTGCAATGGTACACAGCTTGTGATGTTATTGACAACGATGACTGAACAAACTAGACTGATGTTAAGGTTACTGAAATTGGCACTGTGACAAGTTTGCATGTGTGATTAACAAGGCTAGACCATGCAAGTGTGTAGAATACCAAATGCATTTGCTTTAAGAACGCATTCTTGAATACAAGGAATGTACCTAAATCAATCTTATCTGCTTTGTTTTCGCTACTTACCTCATCAGTTTAATGTGCTAAGTCGTCCACATGGCCACCATTCCTGTCAATGCACACCTGACATCTTCGTAATATGTCCCTTGCATGTCTCTTCGTAACATGTCCCGTCTGATCATTTCAAGGTCTTGACGGAGATTACTGACTTCTTCCACTATTCTTGCACGTTAACTCCTGAACATTAGCTGAGGGTGTGGTGAAACTTTTGTTCTGCAGGTAACGCCATAAAAAGGAATCGCCTTCACCCCACATGCTGACTTTTGTTATCAATATGCAACTTCTCACAGTTCTTAAAGCAAAGGCATTTGGTATTCTGCACACTTGCATGGTCTTGTTAATCATATATGCAAACATGTCACAGTGTCGATTTCAGTACCCTTAACATCGGTCTAGTTTGTTCACTCATCTGTGTCAATAACATCACAAGCTGTATACTGTTGCAAAGAGGGCATTCTGCTCTTTCTAGAGAAATATTTCTCTTTCCCATATATAAAGCAGTTTTGCTATTACATTAATTTTTATCTCGGTATACTTTTTAACTGGACAGCCTGTACGTATGTGACAAAATCCCAACCCATCTACTCCAGTGGGGGCGCTCTATCATGTCAAAACAAGCAAAAGCATCACATTATCGCTTTCGTTCATAGGTTACCCGCCCTTACTATGAGTCCCACAACTTCCAAAGCAACAGTATATTGTTCTTTTATTTCCCACTGATTGTTTCCCAGCTGCTTTTCAGGCTTCTAAATTGCAGGAGAACAGTAATCCTAAGTGGTGAAATAGTGCGACACTGCGAGGTAATGGAGCAATGGGGCAACAGCACCACTAATTTCCTCCTTATGCGGGGCGATATTTTGAAAAGGGTGACGGCCACGTGTTACCCGATTCAATCCTATCGCTCTAACCCACCAAAATGACGTAAATCCTGTCGCCCTGACCTAGAATAAGGGTAGTAATACATGAAAATGGTCGCCCGTGCCCAACGCCCGTCGATCGGCACTCCAGCCAGACAACTTTTCTGACTTCTCTTGATTGCGCATACAGTCATACAGTGTACAGAATACAGTAATATTCAAGTTTCCTCTCAAAAATAAATTATATATGAAGGCCTACCCGCTCTATGGCTTGGCCTGAGGGTGAAAGGCGGACTGTTTTCGAACACAGTGTTCTTGCTCAAAACTGTGCTCACGTGACAAATTCGTGTTAAGCAAAGTCATGGCAGGTGCTTGATTTTAACTTTGATATCTTTAAAAAAGTAAACAAAAAATCTGCATGGTCATCAAGCTCTTTTTACCTTACTATACCTGCACAATTGCAATTGTTTTTGCTTCACATATTGAAAGCGCACCTTTTGTGTTTCAGTTAACTGTATTTTTCCATTTTGTCTTATTGCTTTAAGAGGTAATCTGGTGCCTTTTCTGATTTTATGCTAATGCTGCCCAGTAGAGGACTTTAAATGTTTACAAAAGTGTACTTTTCGAAACATTTTCCCAAAAGGATACGTAAAATAATTCTCCTACACTGAATAAGAGTGTAAAGATACAAAAAAACAAAGAAATGCATCGTAGGCCTATGTATCCTTTAAACGCAGGTATCAAAGCAGCAGGTTTTCTCTTTGCTAGAGGCTTATGTTGAAATGCTATAAATTAATTTACAAACTTCAGAGCCTATCAAGCGTTATCTCAAGAAGATTTACAGGGTTTTGTTTGTTGTTCGGATTCTCCAAAAGATAAATACATTTCGTACACATCCGCCATGGTTACGATAAGACGTGCCATATATCCCACCAGGACTTGGAACATTTTTTTTCGAGAACTTTTCATGGTTCTCTTGTTCCATTTACTTTTGCCTTTTTTGCTGGTACACCCTTAAAGAAAAAATACTACGGGCAGGGAGTGAGTATTGATTGCCGGAGCAAATTAGCTCTGATTAAACTGATAATAACATTGCCCATAAAAGCGATAAAAGATTGATAAGACTAACAGGGGTTGGAACGGCACTGTCTCACGCAATACCGACATTTCTTGCGTGAACTGCTACCACTTATAATGCCCCGTGGAAGCTCGATCCTTCCAGAAAAGAAACTACTCCTCAGTTTAGCCACCGTTACATCTTGATGTGGGCGGGCCAGGGCACGGAAGAAGGTGTCCATTATTCCCCGGTATTGTAAATCCTCTGAGTTTGGTCGAGTGCACCTTGCTCAATTCCGACTCGTACGTTTTATTGCAGTGTGCCTAACACAAGTTTTCAAGAAACGAGGGAAAACAATGTGTCACTCAAGCCTTAATTCGGGAATTACGTCTTACAATTCTGAATTAACCGAAACAGAGACTCGGAAAAACGATTGTTGCTATATTTGATGGAAGTGTGAATAATACATATGCAGCTTTTGCCAAGACGTATGGATTTGCTCCACTTTGTGTAGAATTTGCCGGGTTCGTTTTATTCATTGTATTCGTCATTCATATAATATTTTTATTTTTTTTCAGGTGACCAGCATTATGACGACAGTAAGGTTAACAGCCGGACAGTATCTTGTAGTTTTGGGGTTTCTGCTGGTAGTTGTGATGAACGCAAGACCGTGCGAGTCACAGGATAGTTTGTCTTGCACGCCCCGTCAGTATCTAAAGTACTACGCCCAAAAGCCTGGTTGTAGACCGCAGCGTGTCACTATCTACGGATGCTACGGACGGTGCCATACCTCTGAGGTATGAATGACTCCATGTATAGGCCTATTTCCTCTTTTTTCCGCATCTCCAAGACGTGTGCATTCCCTTGAATAGTAAGGTCTAAGTCTAGACAGAATGGCTTGAGAAATATCACTTTATTTGCATATTTCTTGCTTCAAGGTATTATGCGTGATAACACACACAAGTCTTAGGCACATCCAGAAGTTTACGAGCGGAGAGGGCACAATTCCGGACAAACATGAAACTTGAACAACGCCACATGCACGAAGCAATAACTAGTTGAAGGACGACTTTTAAAGGGGGGCACCACTGGAGCTAGTACGAAGTTGTTTTGAATGGATAGACTTATTTTGTTGTAAAAGTTGAACTTTTTGTGTCTGATCTCGCATTATAAAGCTAAACGGTGCGAAATTCACTGATTTCGACGTCATTTTACACACTCTATAATAAGTTAGGGGTATGAGTTAAACACCTTTGTGCATTTTGCGTTTGCCCCTTCTTCGTAAAATCTGGAGTGATAAAAGAACTGAAGAGGAACATCGTTTGCATTTTCAGCATTTGACAAACGCATGAAGAAAGCAAAGTGCAGAGAAGAATCATAGGTTTAAAATCAGCTCAAGTATTCAAATTAGACCGTGCCCTCACATTTCCTTGGCAAAATTGATGAAACTGGATAATAATTCGTTTATCCACTGATTTATGATGTTTTGTAAATTGTTTCGTTCGTTGTTGCCTAACTTTATTGTAGTTCGGTTTGATGCGGTTCGATGGCCTAATTTTTTCACACTTTCAACACTTTGTTGTGTTTCTTTGTTTACTCGATGGTCATCCTGATCCGCCCAGTTGATTTCAATAAAGGAAGTTTCATTTTTGATTGGATGGCTGCAGGTACCAAGGTTGTTGCCTCCATACAAGATATCTGACCACGACATGTGCTCTTACGGGGAGACAGAGCAGAGAGAAATCCAGCTAGACGACTGCGATCCAGGTGTGGATCCCACCTTCGGGTACATTGATGCTGTGTCCTGCGTCTGTGAGAAATGCCGCTCCGCGTTCACCTACTGCCAGGGCATCTGATCCTGAGCAATCTCGTCCAGATCCCAGTCAAATCAAATCAAAACAAAAGCAGCCGTGACAAAATCAATTTTTCACAGCCGTTGATCAAAGGTTAATGACAGACACAACTTCGGATGTGGACGGCCGGGAAGGGAAACATGGGGGCCTGTGTTTATTTTTGTTTTGTTTTCCGGAGAGCGTTGCAGTAACAGATATGTGGCTGAGAAAAGCAGCAAATCCATCACAGGTTTTCTTAAAGTATCTGAAATGTCTAAAAGGAAAAACTCCCTTTGTCTGCAAGTCTGTTCTTCAGAGAGGGATAAAATTTCAGCCCAGCGGATTAAGGAAGTATGAGCATATCAATTTCTGCAAGTAGATCCCCATAGCTCGGCCATATTTGTATGCAATAGGAGCGCCAGAGCTCGGTCGATGGACCCCGACAAGAAGCCTGCAAAAACTCTGAAACTGCCCTCTCCATCTTCATCCTTCTGTCTCGCTCGCTCGCTGTCTTCTCCCCTCGGCTGCCCCGCTACGAAAACAAGTATTCTTGACCACTTTGAGGAAACGAAAAAACGAAAACAGCACACGTAAGCATGACGCAGAGGTGAGTCGACGGGGAGCAGTATAGCGATATTCATCTACGCGGACGGGGAACCAATCAGCGAACCCAAAGGATGACGCTGAAGTCTGGATCACGTTTAATTCTATACGGTCAGCCGTTGGCTACCATTGAGCCCCTGCCTCGTACACAGAAGTGGCTCTTAAAGAAACCTCTTGCATTACAATAAGGCAATGGTGGGATGTATTATCCTGGTAAACAAGTTTTTTTTCAGACTGAAACTCAACAAAAAATATAAAAAAATACAGTTGCTTTTTTCAAAGCCAAATTTCCATCCAGAAAAAAGTATATTATTTTTAAGGTATCATTTGAAGTAATGAAAATATTTATTATTCTTGTATTATTTAATAATAAGTCGAACCAGGTTGCTGTTTGTCGCTGGAAACTAGATTATTTGTATCGGGTAGCTTAAATTAACAGTATTGGCTGCGACACGCGAAAGAATCTATTTGAGAACAGTTTTGTCATCTATTTTCACCTCGACGTCGCATTTGTTATCTGTTTTGTTCGCCATACCAGTGTAACAGCCATCGGCATCCCAAAGTCGTTCTGAAATTACCCACCCCATCGCATAATACCAGTCTGCACTGCTTGGCAGTATTTAGCGGAGGGCACGGTGCTTTCCGGTGACATGTCGTTTTTAGGGGGAAAAAAAGGCTGCCCCTTCCTCTGGACCCTAGACCTACCCCTTGGGTTACGCTACTGCTTTTAGCAGGGTACCTATCCCCCATTCCCCACGAAAAACATTAGCCATAGACTGAGTTCTCTTGTCACTTTTTAATCATCAAAAATTTCCACTTACAGCAAACTACAGAATTGTTGCAAGGGGCATAAAGCTTGCCATATATATACAGTGGTCTTTTCCTCGTCCCGTGAAATTCAGTGCGACTCTTTGGCAAATGTGAATTAAAAGAACTGAATTATTTTTCTCACTTTTCGTCCAGCAGGCAATTGCATGCAGTGGGCCCCCGCGTTGCTGCGGTTGAGGGCGAAAGCCCTTCATAAATGCACGCACAGCGTACCACTCATCAGCACAAAATGTGTCAGGAAAATAACTGAAATTGGATTCGACGTGCAGCTCCGAGCCAAAAACCGGGGAAAGGGGAAATAATTCAATTCGATTTTTAAAAACCTGGCTATTTCCCAAACTTCGTGCTGCTTTAGTGTGATTTCACTCATGATAATGACCAGATAGTGTCAACAAATTTGCAATGCGCTCCCTGCGTGTCAGGTCGACAAGCAGATTCCGGCCAGAAACGCAGTTTGGAATAATGTTTCACAGCAGTTCACTGGACACATTTCTTTTCTTTCCGAAATTGTATTGTTGCCTTATACATGTAGAAGCCGGACTTTGTGGAATTATGTGTGGGAACAAAATCTTGATGTCATGCACATGGCGGTGGAAGTTAATTCCTTATCAGGCTTCAAACTCAAACTTTGTAAAGATGACGATTTATACAGTATTTTCGCAAAAATTTCTACGTAATAACAATAGTGTCTCTACTATCATCTCATATTTTTTTCGAATGACGAGGGCAGATCGTTTGGATTCCACCAACTGTGACAGATTTATTGTTTTTTTTTTTTTGGGCAAACTAAATGCTGTCTTTGACGCAGAAGTGATGTTATTTTTACCATCTGTATTTGATATGGACACCGCTGCTTTTGCTTGAGTTCATAGTCAATGGCGATTATTCTTAATGCCAAATTTTGGAAAGACGTCAGACTCTGTCCCTTTGTTTGAGCAAACAATGTGTAAAATAGAACTTACGTACATGTGTTTTATTTTCATTTCAACGAGGTTCACTCTGCCATCGACAGGAGTCCCTCTTTGTCCCTCTGGGTGGGCGACCAAAATGCAAAAGAAAAGGAATCATAGAAAGCAGTTGGACATTAACTTGTGATCATGACAGTGAAAATGTGATATTGTCATATTCCGGCCGGGTTATGACCACTTATGCAGTAGAAGACGATGTAATGTTAATATTAAATGGGAACTGTATTTATTTTTACGTGCCTTTGATGCCTTAAAAGGTATTCCGTGTAGTGGTCGGACGCCGATGTAGAGAGTCCTCTGTGTTCGGTGAGGACGTTTTAAGCTAATAATAATTAAATAGTTTCTTAGGACATGAAATGTTAGACATTCCGTAGAAGACTCCGTGGGCGCCTCAATATGGCGGGGCCCCTCGTGGTTTCACTTTGTATAAGCTATCTGTGTTTTATCAGAAAAATCTTTCTAAAAGTTTAGAGAGTGTGCAATGGTAAACGTTTTGTTTCCTGATAGTTTTGTGGGTTTGTTGCATCCGTTAATATAAAAACATGTAGTTATAATTTGGGAATCGTTGCATTTAAACACTTGAATTAAAGGCGTTAGATCTCTTGACTAGTTATAGGCCCTATTCAGTTCTTGAAAGTTCTGAAATAGTTGTTAGATTATCAGTTCATCGTTATCAAATTAAATAAATCTGTCACTAATTTAGCAAAAATCAGACTGAAGCATGTTTTGATTAATAAATTATTGTCAGTTGAAATCCCAAGATTTTAGTATTTCGGCGTCCTAGGTATATGTTTTTTTTTTCACTTCAATATACAACTTCCGAGTGCCAGCAATGAGTTCCAGGTCAGACTCATATACATCGCTGCAAAGGATGAGGCCCAACAAGCATGTCACAAAGGTAGAACTTTATTATTAGCACTTTTGATTTCAAGGATTGGGGGTAGGCATTCAAGCCTTTCATAAAAGTTATTGGAAATAGGCGCGGAGGGGGGGTTCAACACCGCTCGGACAAAACAGAAAAAAGGACCTGAAATAACAATTATAGTAGCGATGCAAAGATAACATCCTGTAAGGGTTATTTGTATAACTATTCTCCCGACTGCACGCAACAAAGCTTGTGCCAACATTTTTCCAAGGGGGCTTACGCAAATTAACTGGGGTTTTTACCTTCAGGCACTGAACTGTCCACAATTCAGGGGGGGGGTCACCTAGAAGGCAGGGATTCCGCGGGGACACATATACCCCATGCACCCCCTTACCCCACAGCGTTGCGGAAGTTTTCTTCCAATTTTTAAAAGGTAGACTATTGTTTGCGACTGTGGCAATTTATTTGCGAAGCAGCATGTGAAAGAATATGTCCTTCACAGAACAGAAATAAAGAAACACTTATCCGCGATTCTAGAATAATCCCACAGACTGTCAATAAAAGAAGCAGTCGAAGTAGGCTAGGTTTTTCTTACGTGACTGGGCTAATGCAGATACGATAGAGGGAGCAAGCGTCACCATTGTGTCCCCCCGAACACTATCGCAAAATCTACCTGTTCGGTTCAATGTTTCCTGGCCCCATTTCGGCGACAGAAATTGAGAACCTGGCCGCGGCTTGCATCAGCTGAGCTCTGAAGCGTCAAACACACTTTGTTACCTCGTCCCCTAATCCTCTAGAGACTTTTTGCCAGCGAACGTGTTTAATGCGGGGAACCGAGTCTGATTCTGAAACCATCATCCATGCTGAAGCCTCCATGAATGCTTTGACAAAGTCGAAAAGACTTAACTGCGGTTAGTCGTACATCATTAATGTCATCGAGGACTGAGGTGAGAACGATAGAATGGATCTGGACGAAAACATTGCTCTCATTAACCCATTTTGTGACTTGCAAAAACCACCATGGTCTCACTTCCCCCGACACCTTTGGTTTACCGCCTCAGATGCTCATTATTATTTGCTCTGAGCTGGAGATTTCAGAGCCCCGTGAGGTACGATGTACCGGACAAATTATATCACTTTTATATCGTGCGATAGAACTGGGCCATTTTTCCCTGTTGTAACTGAATGCTTGCGATACAAAAATACTACTGGTCATTGCTGCAACTCTCTTATTTTCTGCAGACCGCAAAAAAGTAAAAGTATACAAGTGTTTATACAGGGTGCGCTCGATTAGCTTACACGGGCCCAACCCTGACCTTGGGATGGTCACGTGTGCTGTGTCAATCAAGCGAGACGGTGGGACAAGTTTACAACCGCGTATATCCTGGCCAAAACCGTTAGGAGACATGTCAATAGCCACAACCTCCCCAGGTTGCATAGACCATGACCCATAAGACACAACATTGACTGGAGATGGGATGGGAGGTCTGGTCAATGTTTTGGCTGGGATAGTTACAGTTTAATAATCCATGGCTTTGAATGGACACCTGCCTATTCTGGGCTTTCATTCATGTGCATGAGCAACCCCCATACACTGGTTGTGAGTAGAAATCCAAATTACTAATCTTGGGTTTGTTAAGTTAAATGATTTTTGCTTTGTTTTCAAAATAGTTCTTGTGATGTTTTACGGCCACTCCAAAGACGGTGTCCATCATGCAGTTTTTATGCACAGCAACTAGGAAAATATGAAATGGTCAGTACTTGTATTTGATTTGTTTCAACTTTTGAGAAATGGCATGTACATTTGGACAGTTCTGTTTGAGTTTGAGAAGGGACATCCTTCACTGAGACTTAAATAGTGACTTCTTCCCGTGCTATTTTGTAACTCGAATACTGATTCATTCACGTGTGAAGAGACCCTCTTTGCAGCAAATGCCTTCTCTAAAAGTGAGCACTGTTCCTGTCATTTTATAATTCATTTTTAGTTGTGTGAAATGTTGATGTGAATACACTAGTGCGCTTCTTCTTCTTAATACTTGCTTTTTCTCATCAGTAACCTTTTTGTACATTCCAATGTTACCGTGAGGCTTTCTTCCCGGGATCGCGTCACTGTTGCGCTCATGAATATGGGCATATTCGTCAGCACGAAAACAAACAAGGCAATAAAACACCCTTTGAAAATAGTGAAACAACAGTTGAAGGTAAGGTTAACTGAGACAGAAATATGCATGTTTAAGGTTTATTTAAGCGAAAACAAATTGATTGTAGTTATATCGTTTAAATAAAAAGTTGCAAAATTAATTCAGATTGTCAACATGCAACTTGGATAAAGATGCAAGATGGGTTGTCAATGGATGTTTAAATTTCATTTATAAATCACACCATCACTTCATCATTTTCACCATTTCACAAATGTCAGTCTGAGTCCAAGCTGGTGTTGGAGGAAAGATTTTGATTTTCAAGGCCGAGACTTTGACCCGCTAGCCTTAACACCAAGGTCAAGGCTCAAACCTCAATGTCAAGGCTCAACCCTCAAGGTCAAGGCTTAACCCTCAAGGCCAAGGCTTAACCTTCAAGGCCCAAGGCTTAACCCTCAAGGTCAATGCTTAACCGTCAAGGTCAAGGCTTAACCCTCAAGGTCAAGGCCTTGCAGTGTGAAGTTACTTCTACATTTAATTACTACAACACATGTCACATCGTAACGAATCATGACTCAAGTATCGTTGAATTGGCGGATATTTTCAATGCCAGCTTACTTGTCATTTTATTACACAGATATAAAGTCCTGCGACAGGTGACAAGTAGACAATGAGTTCTGCGTGACGTGTTCAAGATAAGATCACGGCGTGGAGAGTTAGGTCATTCTAATTTGCATAACCTCAGTTTCCGAGCGCAGTGTACTCAGAGACGTGATCTACTAGTCCACACCATCAGATGATGCTCTTCAATCCTGGCCAAAATGTTGGGACACGTATCCATAGACATATTTATCCTCCCCACGTCCCCCGTTCATTGTTGTCATCTCGAGCTGGAGCGCAGGCCGCGCATTGAGACCCAACATTGAGAGGGGGCTCAGGGTTGGGGGCCCAACAAAATCTTGCCAGCATTGTAGTCGAACGCACCCACAGAGTAATTGACAAAAAAAGCGCCAAAATCTGGTTTTCCCCCAAATGCTTTGATCTGTTGGCTCTCAGCGGAGCTGGTGAAGGAGTGCCCCGAATACACCACTCTCTCTAGCAGACTATAAAACGGTAAGGCAGATTTCACTTGACCCTCGGTTTACGGTTTCTCGTACGTCACCCGACAGTACACAGTTTGTTCCCACCGGGGGCACCGAAAACTGATGACCCGCATCTCGTACATAGGGTGTATATTTCTTGATTCCAAATGGGAGGTACCAGGGATATGGACCTCCAATGGGGCACGTGCCTCTTCTCTCTCCCTTCCCTTTTTGGGTGGGATCCAAAGCCTCACTAAATCCATGGGGTTTAGGGTCCTCCTCTGCTGCAGACACTTCTACGGTTATAGTATTATAAAATATTATGATTTGTTTCCGTTTTCTTTCTTTTTTCCATTTGTATTTTTAGCTAAGTATCTTTGTGATACAGCAACAACAGCAAAATTAATAAAACCAGATTGTCTGCCTCATACACCATTGCTTCCTATTCATCTTAATAAAGTTAACTCAAATATTGCGAAGATTATATCAAAATAAGTTCATTCTCTTAAAAAATCTGAGACACATCTATCGTTATAAATATACTTCAATAATCAAAGGGGTTGACGGTTGGTTGACAAATTATACGTCTTCTTGACAAGACGGTTTAAAAACGCTAAATTGAACATCAATCTTGACCCATTTCAGAATAGTTTATTTCAATAAAATGACAGATCAGTCAGGTAAAAAGGGAAAACAAAAAAAATCAGCTAAGTAAGCCAGGAAGCGGCAGAGGAACAGCACATGGTGCTATACCAAATTGTGTCTGACGGCTAAGTGATTCTCTTCATCATTTGAACGCTGGTTCAACCGTGGTTCATCAGATTGTGAAATACTGACCCCAAATAAAACCTAATTACCCTCGAAGAGAACTGACATTTCTCAACATACTGTGGCCGGTTCTTCTTCTTTGCCTGCTCCAGATTTCGGACCAAGGTTCAAGTCTATACTCCCTCTTGTGCTCCTGGACATCCGCACCGCTGATATCCTTCTCTAAAATGTGAGACGAGAAAGGCAAAACTGAGATAAATTGCGTTAGTCGGTTCTGCTCTGACAAGATTTACACGATAAGACTTCCTTTGTAGAAACGATCAATCAGAGCGTTCAATTACTAATGCGCAGCAGGAAGTGACTAATACAAACAGCCCATTGAGGGCGTGTAAGGAATCAGTGATGTCCTTTAGGGGTGCACTGAACCAATTCAAGCTCCATTGAAAATAGTGTAAAATCAACCAAATTTGGAGCCCCATGGCAGGCAACTGAAGTCCCTGAGGCCTCTCAAACAAAAAACAATGTGTTGTTTGGTCCTTCAGGTTTCATTTGATTTTTAATTTTTAGTAGGTTAACCCATGAATTTTTTAATTATCCGCCCAAAACATCCCCCCCCAAAAGTGAATGTTGCCAAGCCCTCCCAGCGGCCATTTTTCAAATGACATCCCTCACCTTCCGAGGGCTCTTCTGACTAATTTTCAATCCCATTTTTGTCTGCTTTGCCCACAAATGGGTGCCCCTGAATCTACAGAGATGATCCTGGGCAATATTGACACAATCCCACCATTGCTTGGCCCAAACAGACCCCTCTTTTTGAAACAATCTCTGGGGGGTACTTTTTGTGCGCCTCCGCCTGGCAGAGAATTTTCCTTGAATTGGGACACTGCACCCTTAGACTTGTCTCCGTCGGGTACCTTAATTTTAACGGCGCCCGACTTAACATGAAAACCGTGGTTGGAAGTAGTTTAACAGTGTGCACCAGTGTTTTGAGAGACGTCTGGATAAGTGACATATAAGAAATTGCAGATAATACCAATAGGTGGTGAGTGTTGGAGGCCTC
Organism: Acanthaster planci; assembly: GCF_054643075.1. Classification (NCBI taxonomy): domain Eukaryota; kingdom Metazoa; phylum Echinodermata; class Asteroidea; order Valvatida; family Acanthasteridae; genus Acanthaster; species Acanthaster planci. Next base: position 1,327,353 of record NC_141777.1, read on the forward strand.
GAGGCTCGACTCGAAGAATCACCTCAAGGCCGGTTCGAGGCCGCCCGTTTTTAGTCAGCTTTTCAGCTTTTACTTCCCCCAAATTTTACGTGACAAAGTACTTACGACGTGCATGTGCTGTGGGCATGGATCATTTTTGTGTACAAACACATGGTACGGAACCTAGACTCCCTAATGATGCGATGCAGCTAAATAGTTTTTTCCCAGGGAACATACTTTTTTCCATTGATTGTTGTGCAAAAAGGATAGCTTTTCTGTTGCATAAATTAGGCTACATGTACTCATTGAAATTGTTGTCCTACATGCAGTTCCGGATTTTTCCTAGTTTCGGATCGCTTGAAATAAAAACTTACCTCTTTTGTGTACAGTTCTACATTCCAAGACGAAATCTCCTTGAAAGGTGAAATGTTAGCTTCTTCTTGTACACAAAATTGTTTTCAGGAAATTTCTAGAAAAGGAAATTTGGCCAGATTTCCGATTTGCACTTTTTAACGGTTTGTCAAAAATACTGACACTCACCACGTGTGAATCCAAATACTTTTTTCCTACTCGACGGTCACATAAACCTTTGCATCTATCTGTTTAATCAAACTGACTTTTAGAGTTTATTTTTGTTTAAAATTGACCAAAATTGAACGCACATTTTTCTCTCTAGTTTCAGATTGCGCATTATTCACACACAAATTTGTTGCGAACTCAACTACGCGGAAAGAGCAGAAATATGACGTAATCGGTTCGTCAACTGTGCGTTGCGGGGGATAGTGTCGTTGATGGCTCACAGCAAAGCTGAAAAAGTCGAGTCAAAATTTACGCGAGTTCTACTTTCTAACTCATTGGAATTCTCATTTATGAAATAATTTTCTCGAAATTAAGAAATTCTTCATCAGAAACTCAGCGTGTTACAGTGGTTCTGGATCCAAAAAGGATTTCTCGCACGGTTACTTTTATTCGTAAAGAAGTTTTTGTCGCGATCCAGAACTGGAAATACTGATCCAGAACTAGGATAAATGTCCTCGTCACTTCGTCGATCCCGTAAGTCCAAATTAAAACCTAAGATTTTGAAAATAATTCGATAGTTTCTCCAACACACAAGGCAGACTACTGACCACATTTCACTGAAATGTGAGGATTTTTGTAGCTGCAATCTGACTGAATAATTTTTGTGATCCAGATCTAGGAAAACGACTGATTATCATCGACCCACCCCCTTCATATCCGCGCCTGATGTGCAACCGTTTAAAAACCTCAATAAACACCCAGAACTGTTTTTATATTTTCATTTCGAAATATAAGATGACAAATTTATCCAGTATTAACAAGTCATTTTCATCGGCAAACTCTTAACAACGAAAGGTTCGTCAGTTGTTCATTTCACCAACACGTTCATTTCATTACACAGCGCGCGGTACGGATACCCTTACGCGGCTACAAATATCGACCACATGAGTTTCCTATACGAGACTGTTTACAATGAAAGGAATAAACCACGTGATAGCACGATGAACCCGCTGTTTAGAAACCTGAGCGGTTTTTTTTAAGGTACAACCGTCACTTGTTGTGGCCAATCAGCAGTATGCTTAATTTGGCTGACTGACTAGCATGGTTGAGCGTGTGCTCGTCGTGCCTTGGATCCTTCCCGTGAGATGCCATAATTGAAGGTCGTAAGTGGAAACTGAGCGGATTCCCACCTCGTGGGTAAATACGACATTCGGCGCAACAGTTCATTCTCCGTCAACCCTTTCAGGTGGTGCTCGTCCACTTGAATGGACACAGAGAGCACAGAAGACACCGACGTCGCGTACTGTTTTTAAGACAAGCCCGATACGCCAGTTCAACCCTCACTAGACCAATTCACCAACATTTGTTAGTTGATGATTGATTCTAATATTTATGTGCGCATGCACATAAATGGCATGTGGAGGCAAAAGCTTAAGCAGCCCGTTGGAAATGTACAGGAAGGAAATCAGTAGGGTTCCGTTCTTGGCGAGTTATAAAACAAATCGTACGATACGTTAAGGTACCATCCACGACAACATTATGCCGAAACAAACCCAAACCATCTGAAGCTAGACCGCAATTCACCGATCACCCTGTGTTCAGCACACGATTCAGCTTTGTATGAGTGATGCCTAGTACCTTGAAGTACAGAACTGGTCAGAAAAGAGTCCTATCCGGTTAATTTCTTTCGACCACTTACACTTGGGGAGAAAGCAGAGACTATTTTTTTTTTAAATTAAGTGCAGTGTAAAAATCCTGTTTTGACCCGAAAGTAATAGCTATAATGAGGGTTTTTTCTAAGACTAAAGTGAAAACAGTGCAGAGGCTGAAATAAAATGACGTTGAAATTTGTGCCCCTGTACATTTTCAATAGGCCGTTCAAGCTTTTTGGCTCCACATGCTATTTATGCGCATGCACACATAAATTAGAATTTATTAGTGAACAGGTCTCTTGGTACGTTGTTCAGGTGCTCTGCGCCATTACACACAATGTTTCTTACTGGACTAATCACAATACCACAGGCATTGATATTTATAAAATGGACGTTATATGAGTAAACTGGCCGACATTTGAAAGTACGGACTGGCCTAAACTATGTCAGACTGTGGTCTTCGTGTATTTCCTCCTCCGAGAGCAGCCTACGCTCGGGGACAGAGTGGCTATAAATTCGGTCTTGTTGATATGTTTCGCCTCTTTTCTTAGGATTCCCAAAATGTCAGAGTGACTACGAGGTAGTCTACGATTATAAACCACCGGTTCGCCCAATTCAATGGACGACATGCACCGGAAGTATTTGGAAAGGTAGGCAAATTGCAATTTGGCGAGTGCAGCTTTTGGTTGCGAGCATCACAATGCTTCGGGGGCGAGGTTGTTCCTTCTTCCTCCCTTGCTGTTTGACCGACCTTCATCCTTAGTACAAACGCAGTGTAGCATGAAAAACTGTGACCCACTTACTGCCTACGTGTGCGTGGCAAGGAAATCTGTTGGGGGCGGAGTGGCTGACGGGTGCCCAGGATTCTTGTACTCCAAGGAAGAGACAACGTGTTTCATTGCCAGCAGAATTCAGGGGAAAATGCTGTGGGAATCCACTCTATTTCTGACTTCCATTGGATGGAGACAGTGTTTTATGTCTAGGGACGGCGCTACTGACACAATATAGATGCATTCTTTCTGCAAACATGATGAACAGCCATTTGATTCCAAAGTCTGAAGTTGGCGTTACTCTCTCTATACACAGCTCTGCCAATAGCCAGAGCTGCCAACAGCCAAGCCCGCCATGCCGAAGATCACTTTGCTACAGTCAAGTGTTCACAACTGCTGACTGACCAGTGGCTTTCATAGACCCGTTGCTGTTTCAAGCCGCAGTCCTATAATTCAGACACAACCGGACTAGCTGATACAAGCCATTTACGTCTTGGAATAGAGGTCTCCACAGAAATGTGACCAAATGCCACAAATTGAGTCTTTAAATCCAGTTTTATAGAAAGAGCAAACGGAATGTTTTTGTTTGTTTGTTTAATTGTTTTTTTATCCCTCGGTAGGGTCTATTGCGTTTTGATGCAAGTTATGTGGAGAGAATTCATGGAGGGTTAAAATTGTCTTGCACGAGCAAGGTTTTTTTAAAGGCTAACTCAAAGAGGGGCTTCTTTAGCTTGTCGACAGTTTTTTTATTGAGTTGCAAATAATACTTTTTACCCAGCCGGTGCTTATAGGCGAGCCTCGGAATTCTTGCTTGGGAAAGCATTGCCGCGCCCCTGAGGTAGCTGGTGGCAGGTTGCACCTGGAATGCAGAGGTGGATCAATAGGAGGCCCCCCGGACTACATGGAACTACCGGTGAAATGACGGAAAATAAGTAGGCCTACTAAAATAATAATTTTTTAAAAAAATCCTGGAGGAGGATTACGGCGTCCATCTATCCATCTATTGTTGAACAATTACATCGATTTCCGGTGAATCCCGTTAGCAGGGCGTCCCTGCAGTACGCGCATCACCCCCCCCCCCGTTTCCTGAAAGCTAGATGTCCGTCCCGGAAATGGGACGGAGTTTTCAAAATGTAAGGCAAAAATGCAAGCCAAGAGAGCACTCCCCCCCCCAACTAATTTCGGCCATGCGCTAAGCACGCATCGGCAAGCAACATGCCTGGACAACAGAAACGCAAATCTGGCTAATACCTGCGTAATTTCTTCACTGATAGATCAGGTGACACGAACGTAGGCTTAAACGAAGGAGCTGCCGGTATCCGACCGAAATGCACTGGTGTCCAAAGCCTACAAACTTATAGGCTTTACAAAATTATACTGAAAAGTTTAATTATATACAAGCTTTGATAACAGAACGTAAGAAAAAACAGCTGCGATACAGCCAAAGCTTGCCAGAAAACTAGACTTGCTCGAGTGGGGCCTGGGACGCGCGTGGGAAAAGACGACCAGTCTTTTCATATCAAAAGATGGCGCTATTACAGATAAACTGGACGTACAATTTTGGGGTACAGATCAGTAAATAAGCTGCCATAGACAACAGTGATAAATATTCCCACTTAAAACAATCAGGAAGAATACAAGTTTCTCAGGTGTTCAAGACTCATGTCAAATTAAATCTTACTTCTCCATCTTTTATTTCCATTTTTATTTTCAGTAGCCTTACCTATGACTTCCGAAAATATTTCTCTCCAGAGAAAACCACCCCTCAAAACAGTCATGAGGCCCATGGCCATTTTGAAAAATATTGATGCCCACACTCCATTGCCAAATTGAGCGATTTGGAGGGCCCCGTTAGGTCTGATACTTTCAGAAATACAAGGTGGCAGTCCAACTCCTAGAGTGTACCCTCTTGAACAAACCACCCAGCAGACCGCGTGCCACGAAATGCTCTAATAGGAAATAACTGAAAACAGCCTCTAAATCGTGATTCAGTCCACGCAAGCAAATTTTGACCTACTTAGGCCTACTGGCCTGCAACCTCCGACTTCATTCAGAGTAAGGGTACACAAAGCCTTTCAGTTAGGGCACCTACAATGACACGCAAGAATAAAGCAGACAAATGTGGAGGGCTTTCTGACGAAAACCGAGTTGAAGTGGCATCTTCACGTGCCTTTGGATCTGAATTTGCTTGCCCTTGAAAGATATGTTATTTGGATTTAACTGACCTCGGGTGAATTCGGGGTTACTTCGCCAGGGACGCAGTTCTTTCAAGAGACTCCTTAATTTGAAAAAAAGTAGTGTAGCAAGGAAAGGGAGAAACAATCCTATGAAGCTTCGATCACACCCTATGAAACTTCAATCACACCCTATGAAGCTTCAGTTTCTCACGACTTCACTCATCATTTTCTCCAACAATGCGTATGGTCGCTTTATTTTATCACTCTTTTTCTGCCCGAGTTTTGCGTTAGTTCTAACAAAACGTTTTTTTACGACACCGCGCTGCATTATCGAAAGGACTGGATAATCATGTTTGCAACTGAACGGAACCTAAGCTTTGGCGTCTTTCTACTGCACTGTCGCCCGAAACATACAAAGCACCAGTTGGCTTCGATATGGCAACGGCAAACCAAAAATTATCAAAAACAATTTCGCCATTAAACTTTACGTGGAACGTTGGGCTTTTTGTAAATGCTCAAACAAAAGAAAAACAGACTTAATTTAGGCATCAGGAACAACGCACGATAGTTGACTTTCTCTTGTTACTAAGTAGGAAGCGAATGAGTAACGTAGCAGTGTAGGCGAAGCTCAAATTGAATAAATTTAAAAAGTCCAGTAAACTCTTTCTATTTTTATAATAAACCCCATCACACACCAGACGATATTGAGTAATGTGTATTTAGTTTTAGCAAATAATTTTAACATGCGGTTAATCAAAATGACAAGAATATTAAACCAATATATGGAGGAAAGCATAGACCTAAAATTATAACAAAATGTTCTTCATCACAAGCGCATTTTAAAACTGTTATTACGCACCAGTGTTGGGCACAAATCTGGCCAAAAATACTCCAATTATTTGGAGTGTATCGTGTAAATGATAATTTGCAGGCTTTTCTTACGTTCTCATACTTTTCAACCTTTTCGACCTGATCTTTTTGCAGACAACAGCCAGAATATAGCTGATCTACTGTTGCACTGAAGTTCGAACGTAGAGTGCACGGTGATGCGTCATCCAGTGCCGTCCCGAATATTGCACGCTCGTTTGGAGACCACATGGTCACACCAAGCGCAAACGATCGTCTGTCCGCGCGAGGAATTGCCAAATGACGCGCGTAAAACACCCCTACGGCGCTGCCCTCTTCAGCTATAATCACTTGGAGCTCTTGAAAAGTGAAAGGACTTTTCCAAGCTCATTGCAGTATCTTTCCATATACATGCAAGCCCTATACTCGCTGTTGATACGGACAGTGCATTTCAATCCTGCGGAAGTTGATGAATCGTTATATCTCTCGTGTTACAGTCTCTAAAATTATTCACGGAGATCCCCATGGACACCGTTCTATCTTACTTTGACCATCTATAAGTTTGGCTGGCCTAGCCCCCGCCTGAAGGGTAGATCAAATCGCAGAGCCTTCGACTCGTGCGTTGAAAGCCGCGTGGGACCGCCTGCCCGTTGTCGCATTATCCGCTGCAATTTCACATACATCAACCCAAACCGCTACCGCCTACTCACCTCTGTTACAAAACTTCCCGCCTGTCTAAATCGTGGCTCAAGCATTCAGAGCCGCAATCTTGTGAAAAACAGTCGAACTGTACTCTCACAGCAGCGAAACGGCGTAAACTGCCTCAGAAAGGGGTCTATTTTACATTGGAGTGGATTTGTTGCTTTACATCCGGAACTTACACAACGGCCAGGTAAGCTACATATTTCCTTTATACTTTTTCCTATCGTAAGCGTAGACGATTATGTTGTACATACACTGTTGTTTGTTTTTCCTTTATTTCCAACATTCCATCACACCAGAGGACCATGCAAGGAGAATAGAAGGAGAAAGTGGTCAAGTTGTTTGCATCCTTGTGAGCACAAACGCATACAATTTTAACATCTTTTCACAGCCCCGTCTAAAGGTACCGGGGTCTCATCATGCCTGTTAATTGGAGTGCCGTGTTACTCCTTCACTTGGTGACTGCGACCTTCGTCCTTAGCACGGCCGGTGGGCTTCAGTCCCCAAGGGATCGGGATGGACCCAACCGGCCGAGACGGGGTTCTAACGGTGGATGCCGGATTCGGGAATATTTGGAGCACCAGGTGGAACTGCCAGGATGTCGACCCCAGGTCATACCCGTTAGGGGGTGCTTCGGTCAGTGTCAGACGTACGAGGTGAGATGCAAAAAATTTGTCACGTAATATTTTGACTTTGGAGACATTTGTGAAGGGAAAGAGAATGATAAAACCATTTCGGTCCAGTGTGGAGGTCATGAGGAGACGTAAAGGTATATCAAAAGGAAGCGAATTTTGTTTCACGACCTACTTTTTTAATGTCCCTTTGAGGGCCCTATAATTCAAAATTGCCTCGAAAACACTCGATATCAGTGGTTAGGTAAGGCGTCAGAATTCATTGTGCAAGTGAAAAAAATGTAGCAAAAAGAAACATGGACTTCTTGAGGCCATCCCTAAAATCGAAAAACAGTGAGGCAATTTGGTAAACTGCCAGGATACAATAGCAACCGGATTTATCGATTTATGTCAGAGTACATTAGAAATGGGAGAAAATTAATGTAAGTCTGGCATGGACCTCGTGTATCTACCTTCGCGCTGCCCTGAACCCGAACTTGTAGGCCCTATGTCCGATCAATTCCAGGTGCCGATGTTACTCCCACCGCACAAAGTGTCGCATCACAAGATGTGCTCGTACGAAGAGGTCGAGTGGCAGAACGTAGAGCTGGAGGGATGTGAGCCGGGCGTTAACCGGACCTACTCTTACTTCAACGCCCTGCGGTGCCGCTGTAGACGGTGTGACCCCACGGACACATACTGTGCTGGAATATGAAGTCTGCCAGACAAATCGGAAACAGTTCAGTGGTGGCATCTGTTGGACACATTTTTTCAGTAGGTATCTCTTCGGGGATGGCACAATATTGCAAGTCAAACTAAACGCATAGTGCTTGTGCAAGCTACGAGTTTCCAACCCCTTACTTATTTGATTACATACTAATTGAGATTCCATTAAAATGGAGATTGGAGATACAGATGTCATCACCCTCAGGATAAGGGGGATATTCTCTACTGTGTTTTTCCCGCGGTGTACAAGATTAAATCGTGATAAGCGTTGGAACACCGAACTTGGATCATTGAGGCGTAGTTTCCACAATGACGTAAAGAAACACAAAATAGTATTGCCTCAAGGGTCCCCGATGACACACAACTGACGCAAACGCAAGATTGTCGGCAAAGTTAGATTATGTTCAACTGGGCGGATCATTTGCAACTTGGGTGACTGCGTCGAGTTGTCAGTGTAGTCATGCATGCAGACGCGCTCCCTTGTGTACGATTTCCCACCACAAACAAAATGCACTGAACTGAAGTACCGTTTAAATGGTTCAGTCAAGAGAAATTTCGTACAAGAGTTTCGGAAGCCATTTTGTTTTCAGTATATGTCGAATGACGTCTCACGTCGTTTCTTCCACGATTTTATGCGTCTTGGCATCATTTTTGCGTGCTGTCGATGATTCTTTATTCGACTATATGGAAACTGGGCTGTATTTCATTAGAGAGCATTGGCAATACGGGCGATTCACAATAGTGCACCACCAAGAGTTCGCAACACGTTGGCCAATCATAACGCACGAAAGACAAATTTCGCGCATTGTGATTGGCCAACGCGTTGCAAACTCTTGGTGGCGTACTATTGTGAAACGGCTGTATTAGACATATGCGTCTGCAGAATGTCAGCATCGTAGCAAGTGGCTTTCGACAGAAACAATAAAATTGTGACACGGTATTTAATCTAAGAGAATACGACCTTTAGAGTATTTTGTTTGCGTTAGTTTTGTGAAAAGTGGACAGAGAAAACGAACAGAAAACAAACCATTTTAATTTCATTTGACATTAGTAAGTGGTGTGGAGGATGCCACTGAAGGCCGTTACATACCTGCCGTGATAGGGAGCAGAAACGCGAAAATGTGACGTCCTGTGATGAATTTGCAAAATATTTTCTTTTGTCAAATTCGCTTCGAATGAACAGAACGCTGCAAAACAGTTGCTCTTGCAATGATAAGCAGAATTGTATCAATACAGGAAAACCTGTAAAACCTGAGGTACAATCAAGGATAAATACATGCATAACTGAATGTCGTATGAAAAAGTCTCCTTCGCGCTCGCCAACTACGGAAACTTTTCATAATTTGAGATTAAGACTGAAGGTTATGTTTAATAGAAGAATGGGGCATGGTCTTCTGATACTGAATTTCGTAAACGTTATACATATAAATTAGCCAAAGTTCTGAAATAGGAAGTTGCAGTATCTCAATCAATATTGATTAATAATTAATTACGTGCGCGCTTGTCACGCACCCACGGAAGTGTTAATGTTCAGACAAATAGAATAAAAGAATAGGCCCACACATTAAAGCAGTCAGTATACAAGTTTCAAAACAACTTAAAAGCGTTTTTCAACTGTCGTGGAAGTAAGACGAGAACTTAAACGGTATTGATCGAAACTTGATGAGTTCTTCTGCTTCGAGAAAAAAAATACTTGAAATGACATTGATACATGATTACATAAAGAGTATACTCGTAATTGAGTGCTTTGTAGCGCTGCCCTAGTAACATATTAGGTTGCGTTGGATTACCTTACAAGGAACAACCCTGGCCTGGCATGTGTGCTGTGTCAAATGGTGGGGCTGAGTTTAAAGTCATGTAAATCGTGGAAGCAAGTCGAACATACCTTAAAACATACTGCTTAAAAAAGAAGGAAAAATAGAAAAAGAAGAAGAAGCAAGTTTTTATGTCAGTTTAACAGGCATACTAATGCTGGAGATGTATGTACAAATTGTACATGCATCTGCTTCGACCAAATGATGTCATCGTGGTTTATTTGTTATTCAGTGCATACCAGCAGTAACGATACGTTATCATGAAACTGGTGGCAAACCCATTCGGTTGCCTTAACGAGAGCGTCTTAATGGTCCGTAACCACTCACTGACTTATTCATTTGACCTTCCACGTTTCTCGTGGTATTGTCTTTCGTAAAGCCAGAGATCATCCCGTTCCGCAAGCACAGAGGACTCTAAGATGCAACAGTGAGGGGGATTTGGTGTTTGGTGGGCTTAGAAACGAGGTTGATCTATGTACACGGAGTGGCTTTGCCGGACTGATCCATCGTAATAAGCTAAGCTTAGCGCTCGTACATAAAAGTGACAAGTAGCACGAATGCATCTAATGCTGGGAGTCGGCGTACATTGCATTATGTATGAGTCTATGATTGTAAGGGGGATAAAAAGGGACACTAATAGTGTAGTTCAGCGAGTAGAATTTAGAAGACACTGCTCCAAAGACATAACACTCCTTGACAGGATGCACGTCCGCGTTTTCTTGTCTCTTCAACCAATAGGGTGTCGTGATTTGCCGAAAGTATATGCGTGCGTCAAGCTTAAAATGCTCATGTCCGTGTGGCACCAGTGCAGTTATGGCGCCTTTTCGGATGAGTGTATTTGAAAAAAGAACAGGGGCGGGACTTAACAAAGGTGAACATTTGATATGACAGTGATTGACAGTTCTTACACCTTTTTGGCGCGGCTTCCTTGCTTTTTACTCTGATGCTCCTTTCGCTGAGATGTGCGATGACAAACATCACAATCTGTTTTTTGTCTGCGTCGCCAATGTAACCGCTTTAAATAATCTATGAAGTTGTCTTGGTAAATGCACAGCTCACCTTGTCAGTAACCTTCGAGTTATTGTAATGGAGATTCTGGTGTAACAAAGGTGTTTACTTTATTCCATCGATGAGATGAAATTTTACACAAAGGAAATGCTCAGAGGGACCATTCAGTTTTCCTGGATTGGTCATAGTCAAGGTTAAGCGCAATATACTGCAAATGGTTGAGTGGTGGACCTCCCATTCAAAGTCAGAACTGATGATGGAGACCACGAGCAAGAACACATCCAGAGAGTATTCTGTTACACTGCTGACTTGTTGCGCTTGTCAGTCAAGAAATATATTTCGTCCATCCCTCACTAACTTCATTCTCAAAACGTCTGTAGACTGTTTATGGTTTCCTTTATAATTACATCCAAATTTTTGCCTCTCCCTTTTAAAAGTGAACGGTGTTCTGTTGCATTTTTCTGTTTCAAATCGAGCTTCAAAAACTCTGAACTTTGGATGAGATGTGGTATTGAGGGCGCTGTTCGGGTATGTTCGTGTACGAGGTCAGAGCCCGTTAGACCGTGGACACAGAAAAAGGTTTCAAAATACATAGGTCGACAACAGTGGGCGCAAGACCCTTTATCAGGAATGCACCTTTTTAAAAATCCTTGGGCAAACCGCTACCTTGTCCTGCTATTATTATTTTACTGCTCGACACAAGGAAACGCGACAAACCATGGCAAACTTGTCCTTCAAAAATATATACAATTTAGGGCACGGCTCGTGAGACGTCTTTTAAGTTTTTCCTTTTGCACTAAGACAGAACTTCACAGAAAGTGAAATTATGATAAATTCGAAAAAGCTGTTTCAGAACTTACCAAAAAAATCTGTTTTGATTATTCGAGTTTCTCTGAAAGACCGCCAAAAGCTTTTTTCAAAACGTCTAAAAAATCAAAAAAATAATCTTGTAACAAACATGAAGCTCAGAGTGTGAATGAAGATAACAGAGGTTGAGGATGTTATAACTTCAAAATAAAAATTATGGCTTATTTCGTGCCTGAGGTCTGAATTCTTTTTACTTCAGGACTGAAAAGCTGAATAGCCTATCAATACTTTTAATTTCAAAGAAGCTTATTTTATTTGAAAACATTTTTCTCTTTATTCATCTTCATATTGTGAACATCTTCTGGCCTGCAGTTGTTGGGCCAATATGCCATGTAAATGATTGCGAGAGGCATATGGACAACGATGGATACCTGTTCATAATTCAGGTTTCATGTAAGAACAAGCTCTAAAAAAGGAAAGAAAAACACAACTTTGCAAGTTTTAATTTTAAAGTATTAATTTTTTGTTCACTGTCGATGATTTACGGTAAGAAATGTCGAATTTGTATTAATCGTCCCGAAATTGCTCTATAAGCTTGTACCAACTGCTCAACAACTTCCGCCCACGTATTTAGAACAAAGAACTACTCAAACCTCCGTTCCAGGCAAAACTGCTCTGTTTATTTTGACGAAAGCAAAAGGGCTGTCTGACACACAAAGCTCCAGACACCAGGTGTCTAGACGGGGACTGCGCAGGCGCGAGGCGGGAAAGCCGCAAGCCGTTCGCATACCAGTGGGGGCAGCCAGCCAGCTGATGCGGGTCCGAGCTGGCGCCCTCACCGGCCGAACCCGCCGGCACCACAATATACAGGATTTTTGAAGGAAGGGAAAGAAACAAACCACACAACAATTTCCCTCTTTTATTATTTTTTTAATATTTTTTTATTTATTTGTTTTTTGGTTTGTTTGTCTGTTGGGTTGCTGAGGGTGTTGGGGTTGTTTGTTTGTTTGTTTGTTTTCTTGAAGGCGGTGTGATTTTTGGGCTCTCGTTTAACGTAAGTTTTATCACTGTACTAATGACCTTTTTGGTCCTTATTGGTTGTAGTTGTGTACGTATATTGTTGTAGACTTGATAGGTCTTATTGAAGGACTGTTACGGTATATCATCTTGTAATATTTTCACCTCTTTTTTTTTGGGCATAGTCCCGAACATTCGATACACGTTAGCTAGCGGGGCTGGCCGCCATGGCTAGTCGTGCTGCCGACCGTCCTGTTGTTCGGGATCACTCAGGTGATCAGGCGACTGGCTTCTCAAAGACCAATGTTGCATCTGAACCTTTCACTAACATAACTCGCGAGAATGGAATCGTTTTCAAAGCTGAAGACAATGTCTCTGTCCAGTGTTATGTTAATGCACTATCTGTCTCGGGTATGAACCCTGCTGAAATAGTTTCTGCCTCCCGTATATCAAATGGGCGTGTAGCAGTCTACCTCAAATCAAGGGAAGCGGTTGAGGAAGCTGTTGTGTATGGTTTGGAGTACAACGATTCGTTTATATCCATCACCCCCTTAGTAAAACCTACTGAGAGACTTGTACTGTCCAATGTATATCCAGAATTACCAAATGCAGTCATTGCACGAAATCTATCAAGCTTCTGCAAACCAGTTTGAGCCATCAAACCGATCCCCTTGGGAATTAAAGACAAAGAGTTATCTCATGTTATGTCTTTTAGACGTCAAGTGCATGCTATCATAGAAACCAATGTCACTATTCCCGATCACATGAACATATTTCACGCAGGGGTGAACTACAGAGTTTTCATCTCCAATGATTCTGTTAAATGTTTCAGCTGTGGAGAAAATGGCCGCATAAGTAAACATTGCAAAAAAACAACACAAGCTGAACCGTCTACATCTGACACAAACATGGCAGATTTTAACCCACTGAATCCCCCTCCCAAGTTTGTACACGGTAAAAAATCTGACCCGAAACATCCATCAAAACAGAGTCGACGAGACAGGTTGACTGACCAGAACAAGCCGTCTGCTTCAGATAAGCTAGCTGATACTGATGCGCAGCAACAATCAGCCACTGAACCTGATGCTCGATTTTTAACAGGTACACCTTTAAAACAACAGGAGACAGAAAAACAAAGTGATTCCACTGCAGACAAACATAACACCACTTTAAGTCCAGCTCCTTCAAAGCAAAATACACAACATCTAAAAACATCTAACAATACTACAGTGCCTTCCATCTGGGGTTCGCCTCCAGCTCCTTCTCGTGAAACCTCTCCTCTCTTTGCAGAGGTTGTTGCCAAAGGACACCGCAAAAAATCAAAGCCTAAAGAAGTTGTGTCCAATCCATTGGTGCAGCTGAAGTCTCCGTCTCCTCAGCGAAAACTGCGTAAGCTAAGTGATACACCCCAGATGGAAAGAGATGAAAGTGTCTCCCAAACTTCAACGGAGGAAAATATCTCCCAAATCCTGGACGAATCTCAGATGTCCACAGAATCACCACCGATACACCCATCTCAACTGGATTCAGAGAGCGACCATGAATCCGTCTCCTCTGTCGTAAGCGTCTTCGATCAAGAGGGAGATGGGCCAGGGGACCTAAACCTGACAAAAGGACCACTTCAAAACGAGGAGGTCGTCACCTTCCTTAAGTGCGTCAAGTCACGTCGAAAGCCGCTTGACGTTGCCAGAAAATTTACTCATGACATCCCCGGTCTAGTAAAACAGCTGAAGCCACTCCGCAACAGCCCTCTGTTCACGAAAAATATGCAACAGAGGATTCGAAAGCTTGTCAGAAACCTCGATCCCAGCGATCCCATCCATCTTTTTCCATGATGTTTCTACTTTTCTTTGTTTTGTATATGACTTTCACCCTAGTAACCCTCAATACAGGGGGATGTTCCACGCCCATCAAAAACAACTCTGTTCGTGCGTATCTAGACATAACCCTTGAAAATCCCGATGTTGTTCTGCTACAGGAAACGTATGATCTTAGGAACGAAGATTTGTGTTGGAAAACATGGCCGTATGATGTCTGTTGCGCTCCTGGAACCACCCGGGGATCTGGTGTAGCTACTCTCGTCAAGAAAAATAATAATTTTAACATAATAAAATCTTGTACGATCTGTGCTGGATATGTTCTTTTTCTCGAGCTTAGAATTTATTCAACCACCTATCATATTTACAATATCCTGATTCCTCAGGATGACGTTGCTGCAATGAACTGTCTTATCTCCTTGGAAGAGCATTGTTCTTCACACGACAATCCAGTTATCATTTTTGGCGGGGATTTTAATTGTACACATGACCCGCTTCTGGATCGCTTCTCGCAAAACATTGAAAGGAGACACAAAATTGCTTCCGCTGTAGAAAATATCATCAATACTTTTTCTATGTGTGATGTTTGGCGTAGAAATAATCCCAATTCATCTAAATTTACTTGGTTCAGATACAGCACTGGCAATTTGAGAAGCACCTCCAAAGCTAGACTTGATAGAATTTACTTCCCTGTTCACCTTTTGCCCTCTGTTGACTCCTGTAACATTCAACCTTGTTCCTTGTCGGATCATAGTGCTGTTGTTCTTAAAATAACACTTCCCGATGTAAGTAAGAAGGGTAGTGCCTACTGGCACTTCAATAATTCTTTGCTTCAAGATGAGACCTACAAAGGAATTTTTAAACAATTTTGGAAAAAGTGGCAAGCTACAAGATGCCAATTTTCCTCCATCAGTGTATGGTGGGACATGGGAAAGAATCATATTAAATCTATCACTCAAATGTATGGAGCTAAAATTGCCCGTGAAAAACGGGACAAGATTCATTCTCTTCACAAATCCATTGATGATTTACAGTGTTGTCCTGATCTTACCCCAGAGACTCAAAAAACTCTTCAGGAACAGCGGGATGCCCTGAATGAACACTTCAAGCATGACGCTAAAGGGGCTATCATTAGATCTCGCTTTAAGCTCACAACAGAAATTGACACTTGTTCTACATTCTTTTTTAATCTAGAAAAATCCAACTCTACCGCTAAAACTATTTCTAAAATTCGTCTCTCATCTGGAAGGACTACTGATGATCCAAATGAAATAAAATGTCACATTCGGAATTTCTACAAAGAATTGTACAGTGAGGCCGAAACTGAACCCAGTACTATGGATCACTTGTTTAAAAATTTACCTACGCTCAGTGAAAGTGACTCTGAGGATTGTGACAAACCAATAACAACAGATGAAATGGATATGGCGGTTAACCAGTTAAATTTAAATAAGTCCCCTGGCTTGGATGGCCTTACTTCTGAATTTTATCAAACTTTTTGGAATATCATTAAGGACGATCTCATGGCAGTACTCAATGAATCTGTTGCCAGCGGCCACCTTCCGGTTTCTTGTCGAAGGGGAGTTATAACCCTTCTTCCCAAAATTGGCGACTTGCTTGAGATTTCAAACTGGCGTCCTGTCTCTTTACTAAATACAGACTACAAAATTTTTGCAAAAATTATTTCAAACCGACTCAAAAATGTTATCGATAGCGTTGTTCACCCTGATCAAAGTTATACTGTTCCGGGTCGTTCAATTTATGATAATATCATCTTAATCAAGGATATTCTTATGTATGCTAATTCTCACTGTATTCCTCTTGCTGTTTTAAATCTTGATCAAAAAAAGGCATTTGATAATGTGGATCATTACTATTTATGTGCTGTTATGAAGACCATGGGTTTTGGAGAAAGATTTATCTCCTATGTCAAACTGCTATATAATGATGCTCAGAGTTTTACCAAGGTTTGTGGCTCCTTAACCGCACCTTTCCCTTTTAAAAAGGGAATTAGACAAGGATGTCCACTTTCAGGTTTGCTATATGCAATAGCTATAGAACCTCTCCTCCATGCTCTTCGATGTAATTTAAAACCTTTTGGCTTTATGATTCCTAATTCTGATTACACTGTTGTTACCTCGGCCTATGCCGATGATGTTTCTATATTTGTTACCAGTGATAAAACTTTTAATATTATTCAAGATATTTATCATTGTTATAGCCGTTGTTCTGCTGCTTGTTTGAATTTTACTAAATCTCAAGGCCTCTGGGTCGGTTCGTGGATAAATAGAACGGACAACCCCTTAAATTTTAAGTGGAATAATACTGGTTTAAAATTCCTTGGAGTTCACATGGGAAACTCCTTCCATTTTTTTCAACAAAACTGGCAAACCTGTCGAGAAAAATTGCAAAACGTTCTTGCTCGTTGGAAAGGATTGTGTAAACTGCTGTCCTTCAGAGGCAGAGCCCTGGTAGCCAATCAGTTAGCGGCTTCCAAACTTCTTCACGTTCTTGCAGTTTTATCCCCCCCTCCAGAAATTCTCAGTGAACTCCAAAGGAAACTGGTAGATTTTATTTGGTCTGATGGGCGACATTGGATAAAGGAAAATATTTTGTATCGTTCACCTGAAACAGGCGGTCTGGGCCTTACATGCCTCCAGTCACGAGTTTTTACGTATCGCTTCTCCTTTGTACAAAGATTTCTAAAAAAATCACCTCATCCTGTTTTCGCTTTCATGAGCTACTTTTTGCGTCAATATTGCAAGTTCGATTTTGATGCTCAAATCTTCTTAATAAATCTTGACGCTAAATTTTTTGTTCACCTCCCAACATTCTACTGTAATGTGTTACAAGCTTGGAAGATATCGAGAGCCCAAATTGTCATACCGCTCGATTCTCTTCATTTCATTTTGAATTTACCGTTAATTTCTACTCATGTAATTAAGTTTGCCGGTATAGATGACCATCTCCTTTGCCCTCGTCTCCGGATGTGTGGTGTTCGTACAGTTGGAGACCTACTGGACGTCTCTTCCGGAAAATGGAAAACAACGGAGGATATCCAAGCTGCAAACCCAGTGCGAAGGTCCTCAAACAGGCTTCTTCGCGCTGAACTCTCTGAAATGACAGATCTCCTCTTGCGTGTCTTCCCGCAGTTTTTCAACCGTTTTGGATACCGTCTCTCCACACGTAATCTTCAGAGCATCCCAGCCCTGAGAGAACTTCCCGTCGTTGTTCACTTCCCTCCAGACATCGATGCCACAGGCGCGTCTTCAAAGACTATTTATAAAACCCTCAACGCAGAACTCAACCAGCTGGAGTTTCCTCTTCAGACTTACTGGCATGAACAGAATGTAATCCCAGAGAACCGGAAAATCGAATGGCAAGCAATATATCGTCTGCCTTCCTCAAAGAAAGAGGGCGATGTCCAATTCCGCCTATTACATAACTTTCTGCCCAGTTTACCGGTCCTGCAACACATTAACCCAGACATATCTCCACTGTGCCCTTGGTGTGGACAAAGAGGAACAATCGTTCACTTGTTCATCATGTGTCGCGCCATCCAGCCAGCATTAAATCTTCTGAACTGTCTCTTGAGTCGTCTTTTCCCGAGTGTAGTTCAAGATTTCGACCTGTACTGGTGCCTCCTTCCGTACAAGAATGGACGTTCAAAGGAGATGGTTAATCTGGCAAATTACTTCATTATCAGTCTGAAAGCAACCATATACTTTCTCTACTCGCGCTCATCTACTGCTGACCCTCTTATTGTATGGAAACTTCGAATGAAGAGTAAAATTCTGATTAATTACCACTTTTTCTCTGCAAAACACAACGTTGGCCTATTTTTGAGCAAATGGGACCACAACAACACCTTGTTCACATTTGTGGACAATAAGCTTTTCTGGCTGATATGAAGACTGATCTTTTTTTTCATGGTTGTCATTGTCTATCCCTAATGAGAAGTCTCAGGGTTTTGGATGACTATAAGTGTGGTTCCAATCTTCATGTTATAATTAGCAAATTAATTCTTTTTATCTTTTTACTGAGAATCCTTTCTTTTTTCTGTTAAGTTTATTGTATGTCAGTATTTACTTATTCCACTTGAACCTTGTTTTATTTTAAGAATCGTTGTTTTGTAGATATTTTCTGTCATGAATTAAAGGTTCATTTGGAAAAGTGAAAAAAAAAGTGTTTGTTGGGGTGTTTGTTTGTTTGTTTGTTTGTTTGTTTGTTTGTTTGTTTGTTTGTTTGTTTGTTGGGGTGTTTGTTTGTTTGTTTGTTTGTTTGTTTGTTTGTTTGTTTGTTGGGGTGTTGGGGGTGTTTGTTTGTTTGTTTGTTTGTTGTGGCTGAAAGGGAATGGTAAACGTTGCTCCCACCCCCTGGATCCGCCCTTGATGTTAAGTCAGTTTTAGTGATGTTTCTATACCCTTAATCCCTCCCCAACTTATCGGGAACATAGAGTGACCTATACACTTCTAATCCTCCTGAGCAATAGCATTGTATTAAGATCCCTGTCTGTCATATTTTCATAATATCCTTACAGTATACGCTGCGTGATACTTGAATATCTTAAGCACAGCCCCGTCGCTGTTATGCCACCTGTATGCGACATAGCTGTAGTAATATGCAAATGTTATTATGTGACATGCAGCCATGTACATGCAGGTCAGAGGTCATGCAATAAATCCTCCATGCAGCCCATGTCCGCCAGCCTGATGTGCCACCGTGTCCACGTTATTTCTTATCATTCCGCCAACACAACAAGGGCGAGACACTCAAAGGATGTTTTTATGCCTTATCGTGTACAACAAAAATACAAAGGTCAGAAACTCAATTTGTTATCGACTTCAATTAAGCAGGTCTGAAAAGATCTTTCATGCTTGGAAAAAAATTGTACCAACCAAACCCTTCGCCAATCCTCAACTAAAGAAATCAATATTGGCCTTAGAATGCCGAGTTATCTATCCGGTTCCCATCACGGAAGACCTTTCCAACTGGAGTCCAGAATCATCAACATAAACCAGCCGCTTTTGATGAAAGACTTTCCCTGTCGCTATATTTTGCCATTATGTTGGATAAAACATTCGGCAACCAATAACCACAACTTCGAATGCAGTTAATGAAGAGTGGCTTCATTTTCGTCTCCTATTACGAGGCGTATGAGGACTTTAAGGGTTTGGAGAGTCAACCGTAAACGGACTGAAAGAAAAAAAACTTTATCATCCAAATTCTAATGTAAAAACATTTCGTAATTCCTGATCATAGAAACAGTTTATGAACCGAGAATGGAACCATACATTATTGTTTGTAACCCAGATTTTAAACGTTCCACCCATGGCCTATTCTTTTTTTAAGTACAATGAACCGCGGTCAAAAATTTTCAAAGCGAACTTTGTGACCCGAATTGAACTCACCTTTGAGGCTGTTGAAAAGAATAATCTAGCAAACATTCCCAGCAGCTGCATTGTGTTTGGCCAAATGGGTAAGGTTCAAGCATGTCGCTGTTTTAACAGTTTAACAATCGTCTTTTTCTTCATCAGGAATGCTTACCGCCTTAAAGGCACTAGGAAATAGAAATATTTTATAAATCTTACTAAAAACCCTTGAAATTGCATCTTTGGGTTTCAATTAACCTCATTTTAATTTTTTTTTCAATTTTAACCCATATTTTGATGCTTTTTTGGTTCTATGGTTTTTTGTGGGTTTTCTTTCTGTCACGCTTGCACAGTGCTATTTTTCCACTTTGACCCTTGATCTTTTCACATACTTGTTCTATCGATCCGCCTTGCCTGACACTCATTTAGCCTAGGAGATAATGTACTCGATTCTCCAGTTAAACCGTACTCCTCTTGAAAGAAGCAACATCCTTTCTTTTTTTAAAGAATGACAATGACATGTATGGGAAATAATAACTATATTCTGTTAAATAAATTAGTAAATTAACAAAATAGACTTTTATTAGGGTAGATTGTATTTCCAAGTTGATAACTTAGTAACCTTATTAGTTAACTGGCGACGGACAATGCGCGACAGACGACTTACGACGGACGACTGGCGACAGACAACGGCAGATATGGAATTCTATAGAATGCCCAAACTGACAAACCCCGCTTTGGTAAAGTTGAAGACATTAGTGGAACAAGAGAAAGATAAGGCCGTTAGCCAGGTACCTGAGATCCATATTTTATTAAAGGGCCCACGCAACGATTTGTTTTCTTAGATACATGCAACTCTTTAATATGCAACTTTCTACTCCATGTACCTCAATGCAAAAAAAGTCTTTAATACAAATAACCGAAGAGAGATTTTAAAGTGCATTTTAGCCCAATGCATAATGGCTCTGCTAAAAGTGCACCCTTAAGGTCAGGTCCGTGACACTGGAACGCATCAGCACAGCATTTCAATTATTGATGCTTATAACACACGCCTGTTTAGCTGTTAATATAATAGCTTTCAATCAAATCATGTGTGCAGTCCTGCAGCAACATTTTTATAGGGTGCACCTTTAATGTCACGTGACACTTGAAGGCCTCAACAGAAACGTTAACGTTATTTTACTTTCATACCTCTGGCTACAGACTTGCTTTCAATCTGATCGGAGATGTAGTTCTGCAGAAAAATTGCCTCTGAGGATTGCACCGTACAAGCAAATAAATCGTGGCCGATGGTGACATCTTCGTCACACTACCTTAATATCATCTATAACATTTGCTTACCTGAGAGCTTGGATCGAAAGTGGACATACAGATGCATGAAGCGATATGGTGGCATAAAAAAGATAAATGAAAAAGAAATGATAGAGGGCATTATGATGTTATCATTTGTCAACACTTTTGGACTTCTAGTAGGGGGGCCTACTTATCCAAAAAAACTGGGTGATGATTGATTGTTGTCTAATTTGTGAAAAAATTACATTTTTGATTACGTCATCATGATGTCCCCGAATTTTCCAAAAATGTACATATACATGAAAATGTCTTACTGAAAGAATTTTGAAAATAGATTATATTTTTTGTTCTGGAAATAAATTAATAAGAATGATCATTAAAAAATGTTTAAAAGTGATTACGTCATTGAGATATCACATGTATATGGAAACATCAGCATTAGGACTGATGTTAGTGCCAAGTTTCATGTCGGTGCGTTGTCTTTAAGGATAGCCACCTTCAGTTTTGTACTGCAGAACTATACCAACGAACAAGAAATTGTACAAGACCATCAAGTAATGCAGGCTACCAGTGTCCAATCACCTACTATATAGTGCCGCATTTGCAGCCAGTCACAAACAAGAGGGGATCAAGCAAGGTATTATTTTGATGAAGTCACAGAGTTTTGAAAAAAGAACCTTTTTTGGCGCAAAATCACATTTATGAGCTTTGTAGTACATGTAATAACATCGAAACTACGATTGAAAACCCTTCCGCAAACGGTATTTTGGTGTTAAGCATGAAACGCTACATTGCAGGGATTTCAACTTGGTTTCTGGCATAGTTTCCTTTTTTCAAATCAATTACAGTACTAGGATATTTTTATTAAACGGTAACTGCATAAACTACTGCACACGCTCTTTCTACAATCCACTTTCCTTGGCCAATGAAATGTGGGGAGTTGCCCGTATATTTATCATGTATAATCTACATGCACATGGTATACGCCTTTAAGATCCTTTCAATGTTTACGTTGTTGCATAGCAACTGAGAGGGTCCCCTCACCCTTCACGTTGACGTGGCCTTGCGCCTCTATTGGAATTAGCTCCATTTAATTTCTATCATGATAACATAAGATTTAGCCGGAATACCTTCCACCGACTTCATTATCTGTTTTAAAACGCTTGTATTCATTTTTATTGTAATACGGGCATTGTCAACATTTTTACTATTTATACCGCGCTTGGATATGCCGGTCTGCCCAGTGTGCGTTACCGACCCTTCGACCACGTCTAGTCCTTTTTCTTTCCGTGGCCATCTCGGTGGAGACAGCGCAACATTTCGGGACCATTTCGGACAGTTTTCAGCCTGTTCCCTTGGAGTTGCTGGGCCCTGCAGACCACTGTAGGTCTCGCAACCCGTGGTGTCTGGGTGAGTCGGGGTTTGGGGGGTATTTGGCATATCCTAGCGCCGGTATTTTGTAGTTTCATCCATTATACGTTGCCATTTATGGTCACTTATAAACGTTCAACATGTACATCGTCTTCGCGCTGTACCGTCACGTGGTCAGTGCATTTGCATAAAGCCCCAAAGCCACCGTGAATAGAAATTTGGGTTGTGCTGTTAGCTTAAATAGCATATTCGCTTCCATGTATTATGTGTGCTATGTATAAGCAGTACGCACTCATGCCATTGCGGTACACCATTGCAATTGATGTCATTGTTGTTTAATTATTGTCCATGAATCAACTAAAGCACTTATGTAATTAATTAGGGTTCGTGCTTTTGTATTAATTTATAGGGTTTTCTTTCCATTGACGAATAAATTGGAGGTGATTATTTGATGACCTGTGTTACAAGCTGATCCAATCCATCCCTTACCGGGAGACCAGTCTCCCCCCTCCGGATCGTCAGGGTCCGCCCCCAGCGGGCGCGCAAGCGCTGCCGCTACAAGTTCTTGGCGTCGTAGACAGGATTGGATGAATGTGGAGCTTGATGTTACTGTACCCCAGATACCGTCGTGTGATGAGGGACGAGACTGCTTTTTGTTAAGACACGCTGTGGTTATAGTTTGTTATTATTATTGTGTAATAACACCTTTTTGCTTAAATGCACTTTCTACTGTA
Source organism: Acanthaster planci (assembly GCF_054643075.1). Classification (NCBI taxonomy): domain Eukaryota; kingdom Metazoa; phylum Echinodermata; class Asteroidea; order Valvatida; family Acanthasteridae; genus Acanthaster; species Acanthaster planci. The sequence goes on from NC_141777.1 coordinate 1,350,568, forward strand.
AAGGTAATCACATGTGAGTGCCTGCCTTTTTTAAGCCTATGCGTGTTCTTAAGGCAATTTCCTGATTTAAATGTCATTTTTCTTACATGTTACATGTTTATTGGAGTACTTGTATATCTCATTTTTCTTGTAACTGCCCGGGGTGCCCAGCAGTTTGTCAGCACATGTATTTTGATACCATAGTGCTTGTATTAGTACGTAGCTCTGTTGGTGATTGCATTTTAAGAGGTTTTCCCTCTCTTATTATTTTTGGTGGCCCGTACGTGGTTTGTTTGTCACTCTGACGTTTTGACTTTAGTTGACTTCAGACTAGAACCATGGCGACACCTGAGGGTTTGGCTGATGTAATAACAAGGTCGAACCAGGCATTGGCAGAAACTCTGGCCAATGCTTTTAAAGGGCTCAAATACCAGAGGGCCTTGACGGTTAAGCTCTCGAAATTTAACGGGCGCCCAAGGAAATCTGGGGACCCGACCCTGACTGAGTGGCTTGACGATCTTGAAACTTATTCCCGTCAATTGGGCTTGTCTGAGGACGAGAAGTTGTCGGTAGCAATAGATCATCTCGGTGGTGACGCAAAAGAAGAAGTTCGCTGCTGTCCAAAGACCGAGAAAGACCAGTTTAGCAAACTTCGGGCTCTTCTTAGGTCTAGATTTGGCACCAAGGAGACAGTGCAGTCACTGAACTGCACATTTTACTCCCGAAATCAACTAGAGGGAGAGAGCCTGGAGGACTATAGTAGGGTACTCATGCGACTATATGACCGCATGGAAGCGGCTTCCACAGACCAAAGTGAGAAAGAGGCACTGGGTAAACTCAAACAAAGTGCTCTTAAGGAACAACTCACGCGTGGTGCGCGTGATGTGTTAACGAAGCGCGAGCTTCGTCGACTTATACATGAGAACCCTGAACTCCCTTTCTACAAGTTTAGGGAGCTTGCTTTGAACATCTTGCGCGATGTTGATGGTGAACCAGCAAGAACATGCCCACCGACATGTTCTGTGCCTGACATGAATGGTGCGGCTCCGCATGTGGATGCCGTGACCTCTTCGTCGAAGACTGCGCGTATAGGGGGCGATCACGAGTTACTTACTGCATTGATCGAGGGCCAGAAGCATCTGCGCGAAGCAGTGGAGCGCCTCACGCAACAGCAAGCGGAAACCTTAAAGCAGATACAGAAGTTGACAAACACAATTGCTTGTCAGAGTACTGCTGACCAAGCAAACCAGAAACAAATTCCGAAGAATCGGAAAACCCCAGTGCAGTGTACTTATTGTAAGAAGAGCGGGCATTCAGTTGAAAAGTGCTTCAAGAAAGAGTACGACTTGAAGGCTAGCGCAGAGAAAGAGCAAACTGGTAGCCAGGCAAAAGCATCTGACAGACGTGTTCAGGAAAACATGTCGCCTCCGTCGTAGAGGGCGAGACGTCGGAGGAAAGTGTTAATGAAGAGCCCACATTCAGTCCCATTACTTCTGATACAAGTAGGGGTTGTGTAGAAGCTGACAGGCGTAAGCTTTTTGCCAGCAGTCCTACTGCTGTGATTTTGATCAATGGAGTTCCGGCGAGGTGTATTTTGGACACTGGAGCCGAGACTTCGATGATATCATCACAGTTCTACCATGGCCATTTGGCTAAGGTAGTTGGGGGGTTGGATGATGTGGGTGGGTTCTTCAAATTGATGGGTGCGAATCACCTCGAAATACCACTTGAGGGTTACTTGGAGACACAAGTTGAGATTTTAGGCCAGAGGTTCTGTGCCAGTTTTGTAGTCTCTAGTAGTAAACTCTGTCCCGATCCTGGGGACAAGAGTAGTAAATACCCAGTTTTGCTGGGGTGTAACATTCTTAGGAAGGTTGCATCCAATGCAAAGTTTCTGGAGGTCTGTCGGCCAAACTCGGACTGGGATTTGGCCATTCGTTGGTTCCGATCCATGACGTCTGCTGGTGCAGATGGAGGGGTAAGGGAACCTGTGACCACCATTTTTGATGTCTTGACACGTGGTGAAGAGACAATCCAACCACGGACCGTGAGAGAAATTCACTGTGTACTAGGTGGGTCTGTAGTCGACCCGCAAGGTGGACTTATGTTAGTCCAACCTTACCCAATTAGTTCATCATTGGATGAAATTCATTGTGGAGTACGTGATCTAGAGGGTGCGTGCCACATTGTTGAGGGTCTGCAGCAGGTGGATGGACCTCATTTGTCGTTGTTGGTCGCGAATACAAGCCCCAATCCATTGGTAGTTCCACCTTCCACTAAAATAGGTACTGTGAGTGATGCTTGTTTGACAGAGCAGGTTGTGGTTGATTTTGTTGATAACTGCTTCCATGTGTCCGTGCACAATGTTGTGGCAGGTGTGCCAGACGTGACGGATGTTGATGCTGAAAGTTCTGGGCCGGTGGGTTCGGAATCCCCTGGGCATGGTGGTGTGCAGGGTTCTTGTGATCAGCAAGGGGAGTTGTTTGTGTTCCATGATGGTACAGAATTCTTGTTGCCTCCTGGTATTAGTCTTAGGAGTCTAAATGCCACAGATGCACTGTCAGCGGCCGAGTTGACTCGGAAGCACCAGAATGTTTTCTCGAAGGGTCAATTTGATCTCGGCTACTGTGATTTGATCCCGCATGAGATTCACCTTTCAGATGAAAGGCTGATTAACTTGCCTTACCGCCGAGTAATACCAATTCAGATATCAGAGGTGAAGAAATTGTTGCAGGATCTGCTTGACCGTAAGATAATCCGGCGATCAGCATGTCCGTATGCTAGCCCAATAGTGCTGGTTAGGAAAAGAGATGGACAGTTGCGACTGTGCGTCGACTATAGGTGTCTTAATGCTAAAACGCATAGAGACGCTTTTCCGCTACCTAGGATCGATGAGACCCTAGAATCACTCGGAGGGGCCAAGCTGTTCTCTTCTCTCGACCTAGCGCATGGCTACTTTCAAGTAGCCATGCATCCTGACTCGGTAGCCAAGACTGCGTTTAGAGTGCCTTGGGGGTTGTACGAATTCCTTCGTCTTCCCCAGGGGCTCTGCAACAGTCCAAGTACTTTTCAAAGGATCATGGAGCTGATCTTTGGCGACATGAACCTTTCAGAATGTGTATTGTACTTGGATGATTTGCTCGTCTTCTCGGATACTTTCGAGGAACATTTAAGGAGGTTGGACAAAGTGTTCAGTTGGCTTGAGACCCATGGCCTGAAGTTAAAAGGCACTAAATGTCAGTTGTTCCGCACATCCGTTACCCACCTTGGTCACATTGTCAGTGACCAGGGTATTGCTGTAGATCCTACCAAGATCGAGAGAGTCAGAGACTGGCCGACTCCAACTAACCTTGATCAGCTTCGTTCATTTCTGGGACTAGCGTCCTACTATAGGCGCTATGTGCAGGGGTTTGCAAAAATTGCAGCACCCCTGCATGCACTGAGTGGCAAGGCCCCAGAAAAAGTAGGGAACTCTAGGGGGACCCTGCCTTGGTCAGAGGAAGCTGATGAAGCCTTTCAGACCTTGAAGAGCGCGCTTTGCAGTACACCAGTTTTGGCCTACCCTCAGTTTGACAGGGACTTTGTGCTTGAAGTTGACGCGTCCCTTAAGGGACTCGGGGCATGTCTATCCCAACGCGACGATTCGGGTTGTCTTCACCCCGTAGCATATGCCAGCAGAGGGCTCAGGGGAGCGGAAAGAAATTATTCCGACCTCTCTAGCTTTAAGCTAGAGCTTCTTGCCCTAAAGTGGGCTGTGTCAGAGAAATTCAGAGAGTATCTTTGGGGTAGGCATACACTGGTTTTGACTGATAACAGTCCTGTTGCCCACTTGCAGACAGCCAAACTAGGTGCAACTGAGCAGCGTTGGGCTGCTCAGTTGGCCCCGTTCGACTTAGAGATAAGATATCGATCAGGTCGAAGTAATAAATGTGCTGATGCACTCAGTCGGAACCCCCCTGAGGTGACTGATGTTGGGGCGGCGCGTGTGTTTCAAACTTCAGCGGAAAGTACCTCTATCCCCGTAGAGCTGAGGCCTGCCTCAGCAGGCCATTCCGATTGTGCAGGAGGTGTGAGCGCATCTGATGATGACGCTCCCTTGGTGACACCTTCGGTGTTCCCATCATATTCCCACTCTGACTTGGCGACAATGCAGAAACAAGATGAGGCCCTTGGAGTTGTGTGGGGTCTTTGGAATCGCCGCTGGGACCCTGGGCAAGAAGCTGTTCCCCAGCCCAAAGAAACGACTGGACCGCGACGTTCTGAACGTCTGAGGCAGAAATGCCAATCCAGCACCCTGCCTAGTGGAGTCACCTAAATTAGTTCCTGTAGTTTCATTGCAAAGCCTTCTAGCAAGCTGAGAGGAGGGGTCGCCTGTGTGTAGCAGGACAGTGGCATTTTGCCACCTCCTTATTCATGCTTGTCAGCTTGGTCGAGCTGTAGTGGGCTTGTGCTGTTTCGATCATGTACATTATGTAATTTGATCTAGGTGGTGCACATTGTATGCCCAAAGTACATGTAATTTGCCTGTACGTATATTTTTGCATTCAGTTTGTTATACATGTAATATATTGGTACATGTAGTTTAGAGTTAGACTAAGCACCTAAGACCAAGTTCTGAAGTACCCTTGTTACTTTGTTATTTTGCCCTCGTTTGTTTTTCGACGGCTTTGCAATGTCTGAACCGCTCAATGTATATTTGTTCGGGCACTCTTTTGTGAAAAGACTTGATAGGATGGCCCGTCAGGAACACCAGTCCGTGGAAGAATTACTTGGGCTTGCTGTAGAAATTAACTTGACTGTCGAGGGCCATCCAGGTTTGAGTTATGACCGTCTATTTAATCATGTTGATTATTACTGCCAAAAGATGCGGTTGTTGAATTCCATTGACGTTTTGGTACTTGATATTGGTACAAATGATCTCTGTCTCCCTGAGATTACGCCAGAGGTTCTAGTTGGGAAGAGTTTTGAGTTCCTAGATTTGTTGGAAAGTAGAGGGATATCACCCCGAAAGGTGGTATTCCTATCTATAATACAACGATCTAAAATCACTAGATCTGGACAGGTCGCGGTGACGACTTTCAATCATAGAACGAGAAGGTTCAACTCACTCTTCAGTAGGAGACTTAGGTCGGAACGTCAGAACGTGTATCTGTTCACGCAGAAGCGTGTGAACTACCCTAAGTATTTGAGTGATGGTTGTCACCTCAATATAGAGGGTATGAACAAGTATTGCAAGGGTCTCCGAGCGGCCATTGTTCGCTATGGCTTTCACTAGTTTGTAGAACTAATACATATATTTTTCCCTTGCAACTACGATTTTAGCTAGGCTATATCGAAGAAGATCAAAGGTGTCCACTCTTGAAAAAGAGACAGGCTGTGCCTCACCGATGATCACGCATTCTTTTGCATCACTTTTATCGGATGTTGTTAACATGTTTTATACTTTTGTACTTTAAAAAAAAAGTGATTGACAGCCGTTAAGTGATCACCAATGAGTGTCTTTTGAGGATAAATCATTTTAGACAAGTTTGCCCTGGAAAGGGGAATCCCATTTTGGTATTATGTCTCCAAACTTTATCTTACATCAGTGATATATTATGTGAGGTTATTCCCGGCGTTATGCTGTTAACATCACCATCCTGGGGCGTATGGTGTCAAAGTAGGGAACTTGTGGGGAGTTGCCCGTATATTTATCATGTATAATCTACATGCACATGGTATACGCCTTTAAGATCCTTTCAATGTTTACGTTGTTGCATAGCAACTGAGAGGGTCCCCTCACCCTTCACGTTGACGTGGCCTTGCGCCTCTATTGGAATTAGCTCCATTTAATTTCTATCATGATAACATAAGATTTAGCCGGAATACCTTCCACCGACTTCATTATCTGTTTTAAAACGCTTGTATTCATTTTTATTGTAATACGGGCATTGTCAACATTTTTACTATTTATACCGCGCTTGGATATGCCGGTCTGCCCAGTGTGCGTTACCGACCCTTCGACCACGTCTAGTCCTTTTTCTTTCCGTGGCCATCTCGGTGGAGACAGCGCAACATTTCGGGACCATTTCGGACAGTTTTCAGCCTGTTCCCTTGGAGTTGCTGGGCCCTGCAGACCACTGTAGGTCTCGCAACCCGTGGTGTCTGGGTGAGTCGGGGTTTGGGGGGTATTTGGCATATCCTAGCGCCGGTATTTTGTAGTTTCATCCATTATACGTTGCCATTTATGGTCACTTATAAACGTTCAACATGTACATCGTCTTCGCGCTGTACCGTCACGTGGTCAGTGCATTTGCATAAAGCCCCAAAGCCACCGTGAATAGAAATTTGGGTTGTGCTGTTAGCTTAAATAGCATATTCGCTTCCATGTATTATGTGTGCTATGTATAAGCAGTACGCACTCATGCCATTGCGGTACACCATTGCAATTGATGTCATTGTTGTTTAATTATTGTCCATGAATCAACTAAAGCACTTATGTAATTAATTAGGGTTCGTGCTTTTGTATTAATTTATAGGGTTTTCTTTCCATTGACGAATAAATTGGAGGTGATTATTTGATGACCTGTGTTACAAGCTGATCCAATCCATCCCTTACCGGGAGACCAGTCTCCCCCCTCCGGATCGTCAGGGTCCGCCCCCAGCGGGCGCGCAAGCGCTGCCGCTACAGAAACATTCCGTCACTTTGGAGTACATGGTTACCTTTGGACTTTAGAGCCCACCACTGCCTTTGCTGACAGCCATATATTAAGCCTCGCTTCACTATCGGAGCTTATTTTATAGGTGACAAATTTCACGATCAGTTCTGCAAACCATTATCATGGCTTTGCAACAGCAAAGGGACGGTCGGGCCCACGACGAGTTTGAGACCTTGGCGAAGTTCTACGCCAAGGACTCGGCCCAGGAGCTGGGGAAGTACAAAGCGCTCCGAGACCTGGACGTTTTCGTCCTGGACAACTCCATCCGGGAGAGCACAGTGGCCCAGCTGCGCGGCCACACGCTGGACGACAAGTGGAAGTTGTACGAGGAGGTGCAGAAATGCGGCTTTCAGAACAAGATCGTGGCGAACTTCTCCGAGATGACCCTAGTCGATGACGAGTTTGTCAGGCAGCTGATCAGCAATGGAGAGGACCGCCGAGGGATGTTTGCTTTCACTGAAGTGACTGAAGGTAAAGAAAGGAAGGGTTTGCTAACAAGTCTCCTAGCGGACGGCTTTTAAAAAAAAATCACCCTTCAATGGAATTTAACATGGTGTATCTCTAAGAAAGTGGGCTCAAGATCGGAGCACATTTTCTGCAAAATCACCTCGATGGTACGTAAGTGTACCATGGCCTCAAGAATTTCTTTTTTCAAAATTATATTTCGAGTTACTATCTCCCTGCAGTGCCAAGGCAATACCTCGCCCTGGCGATATACCACTTAATTACATGTAAAATTGCACTTGGCCCTCGTACGCTTCCATACGTTGCCTCTCAAGAAAAGGGAATATGGAAAGCCTCTGGCATCGTTACAGGACTTTGCTCTAGGGACAGTAAGAACTTGAATTTACATAATCAGCGAATCCAATGCATGCATACATGTACGTCTGTATATACCATTCAGTACAATAACAGAACATGACCAATTCCGTGCTGACAATCTTTTCGGCGATTTTGAAGCGATAAATCGATTGAAAATGCACTGAGTCAGAAAACATGTAGTTACTTTTCAAAGATGCTTGCCACAACTGTCCTGGGCCAGTCCCGTTCTGGTCTGCCATCCAATTTAGACGCCGTAACTATGGGGGCATAGCACTCACACACTTATTCTTCCGCTCGACATCTGGCAAATCACGACACCCTATTGGTCGAAGATTCATGTAACGCGCGCCTATTGCCTGTCCGTCAAAGTTTTGCCAGTTATGTTGAAAGATGCAGCTAGTTAGCGTTTCACCTACCTCTGGGCTGAGTTCGAGCAGCTTATATGTTCACTAACTACTCGATTTGTTGTCCGTGTGTCGGCTGCTCGAACGCTGGGTATATACAACCGGTTGTCGCTGGTATAGTTAGTGGCAAGCACCATGCAACTGAGCATGGCAGCGTCCATGCAAGTTCTTCGAGATTAATGTTTGGATAACTAGGCTGAAATCTTTTCTATTTAAAAAGAAACATTCACTTCTGACTTATGGGTCCTTTGATTTTGCAAAACTTCCAATTGTCTCCGGCTTTATAAGCCATCTCGCTATTTTTTGCGGCTGTTCAAAAATCAAAATCTCACGAGTTTTTCCGTGTGTTCGTGTAAAACCCTGACGAGGAGGCGGTGTGTGATCCTGTTCCGAGAACAGTGTTCTTAAGTCGTGTTCCCACCGTTCGAGGGCAAGAACAAGAAACCCGTGTCAAGTACAGTCTGCCCGAACTTTACCCCGATTCCCGCGAAACTACAATCCTGGACCAATCTCGTTGGAACATGCCTCCTCCTCGCCCCCTGTCAGTGTTGTTTTTCATTGGGTAAACTGGGCTTAGTCTTGGTCCAGTAAAGGACCACATCATTAAATGGGGAGAGGGGGATCTTTTCACCGCGCTTTCCAGAAGTTGTTCCAACTTTTGTACAGGATTGTAGAGGGCGCTGCAGGTACACGCTGCCCAGGTTACATAGTTGTAAATAAACTGTTGTAAATTACAACGATGCACCCACGATGACTACACTCACTTCAGAGAACCACAGAGAATACTCAGAAATCTAGAAGGGTTTAAAGCGCCCACTTTTCAAACTAATGATTCATCCCCCCCCCCAACTTATTCCAGAAGTAAGAGTCACCACATTTTCAAAAGTTACTTTGCTTCACGTTCAAACGGATCATTTTCAGTACATGTATTTCATTTTAGTCAAGTATCTTGATTTCTGTATAGCTTACATTCAGAAATGGTGTTGATTTCTTGCACGCTTAAGCCGTTACTTTCAAATATTCGATCATTATTGAAAACAATAAGGTCTAAAGTATTTTAGTCTTCAATAAAACTTCTAATCAAGGGTCTTAGTTAAATTGGGAACCATATCTGCTCCCAATGATCATTTCTTCAGGCAGCCGCGAAGGAGTTCTCGATAAAGAAACAGTTCCGGTCGGCTTGCGGAAGATGAAGGAGCTGGGTCTGTGGAATCCCCTCCTCGAGGTCAATCTGGCAGAGGGAGCCTACAACCTCCTCCACTGTCCCATTGAAGACCTGCTTGCTCTGCTGGAGAAGTGGATCGTGTGGGCGCACGAGCACCTGCACCCGGAGACCCGGGTCCTGGTCAACCTGCGCGACCTGCCGGACGCCATGCCCGACAGCGCGCATCGGGTGTTTAGGGCGGTGGACTTCCTGGCCCGGTTGCCGGCCACCTTGCGACCCATCGGCATCCTCTTCGAAGAGTACAAGGGGCTGTGCATGCCGGAGGAGTGCGGCCTGTGGGCCAAGTATATCCGGCAGATCATGGACGCCAACAACTGGCAAGGACACCTCTTGGTTCACGTGCATGAGAAGTTTGGCTTCTGCTACGCTTCCCAAATCCAGGTCAGAGTTATCCAGAACATCCCAACACTTATCAAATGTATTCTGAGAAAGGGATTAAATCTTGCTTAATAAGCAAAGAAGAGAAAAATGATCTAGCATAATGTAAATAGAAAACGCAATACTTTTTTGTACACAGATGTAACATTGAGGTTTTCTTCCTCGGATGACATCACAGTTTTGCTAATGAATATGAAAATACTCATTGGCATAAAAACTCAAAAGGCAGTAGCATACCCTTTGAAAAAGTGAAACAACAGTTCAAAACGATTAGGTTAATTGACTGAGACGTAAAGGTGCATTTTGAAGGTTTGTATTAAAACAAATTGATTGCAGCAACCCTTAAATCAAACAGTAAAAGATTCCGTTTCTTAGACCCTATATTAAACTCCGATCAATTAACCAAAATACGTCAAGGTTAAACAGCTATCGCTCAGTAATTACTTCAACTCTAACTGCAGAGTCTTATCGGTGGTGCGGACGGTATATGGGGGAGCGTCTGCTTCGAGAGTGCAGGCCTAGGGAGCGCCTCGGCATGCGTGACCCTGATGAACCTGGTGCGGCTGGGTAATAAGAAAATTACCCAGGCGTTTAACTCGACCTACCTGCGGCGGGCCGCCATCAATGTGACCAAGATCACCACGGGCTTTGATCCCTACTCCAAGACCCCCGTCTACGGTGAGCAGGCCCTGGACCACGTCTTCGACCTGAAGAAGGAGGAGTTCGACCTGGCCGATTTCTTCTGCGAGCGCGCCCCCGTGCGCATCTCCACTATGGCGTCCGAGGAGATGATCTGTACGCACTTGGTGGAGCTGTTCGGTGAGGATCCGCAGTTTACCGTGAAGCAAGCCAACCGAATGAGGATGGTTATGGAGGAAGACCTGCGTCACAACCGGTAACGTACACACAATCACTGGGTGCGCTTGATTAGCATCCAAGTGGTCAGCTCGGGTTTAACCTCGCTCTCACCGCCTAGCTTGTTTGACACAGCACACACAGTCATCCCCAGGTCAGGTTTGCCCCGTGTATAGGTATCGAACGCACCCATTATAGATCTAGGGACCAAGGCGTTTCACTAGCTGTAGCTAGAGGACAAAATTAAGAAATGCCCACGTCACGTGCGTAGGTCATGGGCGGTTTCTGCTAAGCTTGTAAACATTGCAAAACATTTTTTTCTTTTTTTCTAAGGACCAACAGTGGGAACTGTTTATCTATATGAGCATTTCGTTGATTTGTGTTGTATTCTACAGCTCAACCAATTCAATTTGATTACTTCGATTTACAGATCTCCAAAGTTGTGCATAGTGGTAATGGAGCCATGAAACGAATTGATGTGAACATGAGACTGATAACTTTCTTTCCCAATTAAAGATAGCATGCACATGGCTTTCAATTACAGCCTCGACCCACACAATAACACCAAAGGAAGAGTCAAAACGAAGATAAACCGTTTTTCTCAGCCGGATCCATTAAAAAAGAGGAAAGAGATTTTTCGCTGTTCCTTGACAGGAAAGAAGAGTACATGAGCACCGTTGGCGTGGCACTTCTCTTCAAGAAGGCTGGTGGCTCACTCACCAAGAAAATGAAAGAAGTCATCCACAAGATGGAGCTGGGCAAGCCGCACGCCGTGAACCTGATCTCGCAAGTCCGCAAGATGTGGGACACGTGGCTTGTAGCGGACGAGGTCAACGGTAACGGTGACGCACTGGAGCTGGAGTCATTCTACAGCGGCTTCATGGCCCCGTACTTCCCCAGCTTCGACCGGTGCCTCGATACAAAGTGGACGCTCCACGCCTTAGACCTGGAGGAGAACGACCGGGTGCGCTGGGCCGATTTCCAGGTGTACCTGACCTGGGCGATGCACCAGTACCCCGACATCAAAGATGCTCAAGAGCTACTGGATGTTACATTTAGGAACGGGATCGTTCCTTCCATTCGGCATAGTATGGTTTCTGTAGATCCGACCGCGTCCTAAGTATATTTTCAATGTCGGAGTGCATGCATGAAACCTTTGCTGGCGGTGTAAACTTTGCAGGTGTTGAGCTTGCGCGTCTCATTTCGGTAGTTTTCCTTTACGTCGCACTAAAAAACTTCGTCAGAAATAATCAATTGACGTGATCACTTCTATGAAGAAGAGTATACAAAGTCATGAATCATTGGTTTGATACATTTGGGATAAAATCCTCCGTTTGGGGTTTTATACATTGGTACATTCTACGCGTTGAGAAACAACCTGTTTTTACAGAATACCGACGTGATTACATCATTCGCACAATTATGACTTCGTATTTCAAGGGAATCAATGCGAGAATCAGCACGTGAAGCAACGCGACCATATTCCATTCGTTTGCATCATATCAATACAAAGCAACTTGTAACCCATAACAGAGATCTAAATGATAACAATTGATAATTTTTCGGTGAGTTCTATTTTGTTGTTGAGGGAAAGTAAATTCTACAACGGAATGAAGGTTAAAGGGCTAGTCGAAGTTTATCATTGCTTGGGAAATAGTGGAGCTACACGCGAACCTGATTGTGGGCAACTGTTGAATTTGTTTTGGTTTCTCTTGATTCTATTTTTGTGTAAAACTCGGAATTTGGGTTATTATGTACTCATGGAAGGTGCTGTTCGTAGCATGGTAAACGCCAGAGTTAGCTGGCAGTGTTGTGTAGCTAGAAAGCCATGAATACTGTATAATTCAGTGGCAGGTGATGTGATGTCCGGTGCTGAAGAAATACAAATGCTCAGAGAACCCTAATAAGTTACTTTGCAAATGTACCTAAAACGTGCTGTGCAAACGCAGGTTTTTTGTCTCATGTTATTGGCTACTGACATTGCATAATGAGTTACATGTTTTTGAATTATGCTTGTGCAGCATCTTTACACTCGTTCCTCTGTTAAAATGTTTAGCTTTTTAAAAGACATGGTGGATTGTCTTAGCTTTAAGCAACGTATGGCACCTGCTTGCAATGTACAAAAATGATAATATATGTTGTAATAAAAAAATCTTTGTGTAGCGTGTTTTATAAATCTGCATGCATATTAAATGCCAGATTTTACCCCTTTTTTTTTTAGAAAGTGTTATATTCAGATTTATAGCTAAGGCAGATTAAGAACCAAGTTTTTTAGAGGGGTGGGAAATCCAAAACTTTTATTCTTATTCTTTGTAATTTTTGTTGTTTTGTGGCTGACAACAATGCTTGTGTGTGTGTTTTCCTCTTAACTGATACCAACGGACACCATTTATGACTTTTTTGCCGAGAACATAGTAAATCTGATCTTGCCACTTGTCGGAATAAACATTACACGATGTGCCGGTAATTTTTGCAAAATTAAAAACTACTGCATTCAATGACAATAAACAGTTATTAGTTATTTCGCTTGTACTTTATCTTGTGTAGAGTAACAAGTTAATGGCGTTATTTAGCGTCAGGACACGAACCACATTTTATAACCTCAAGTTCAACTCTAAGCTAGTCGTATCAAACGTTGTTCGGTGATATATTCAAAGCCAGACATTGAACTTTGAACCTCAGCCCAATGATGATGGCTTATAACTATCGACTTCAGAAGTTTCGCAAAAACAAAGAATTCTTTCTTTTGCTATGATAATTTTTCCACATGACATTGGCGTAGCCAGCAGGGGAATCCATTCTGAGAAAAAAAATCCCAAGTTTGCTTTTGGACTCAGTACTTGGATAAGCCAGTCTAAATAATGCACAACACTGGCCTGATATGAGAAGGGAGTATGAACCGATGACATAAACAAGTTTTCAGTTGTTATATTTTAATTTCTCGCTGTTCGATTTCTGATCAAAAGTAGATAGATGACTCAACAGCATGCATTGAATATCTGCTCTTCAGATCCATGTAACAGTGTATGTCGTTTATTGAGAGGAACAATAAGAATTTCGTCGACTATTTCAATGAATTTGCAGGAGACGTTGCCGATATTGAGTGATTAATTAAGTTTCAATTAGCAATTTAATCAACATATGATTATTTTATTCGCAGTAAGAAAGAGGAAAATAATGTCGGAGCAGGAACCAGTCTAACATTGCAATTTACTAGCAATACGCGTATGTGGTGGCCGTTCTTCTGACACAAATCTATTTCGCGAAATGGTGGACGTTAATAAGCGAGGATCGTTTGTTCTCCAAACAAAAAAAAAGGAAATGATCATTAGAGATATTGTTATAAGCAAATAATGAATGTTTCACATTCGTGCAATGGTAAGATTATTTGATTCGGTGACAGACGAAATGTCCTATCCCACTCAGCTTCGCCTCGTGAAATGGAGCATTTTGTCTGTCACCTCATGAAATTAGTCTTACCATCGCACTCATGATTATTTATTATATTCGTACACTATTCCCCTGAGCATCTTTATTCTCTTGTGAAAGAAAAATTTGCAAGTACCTGCCAACTTTCAAGCCAGCCTGACACAAGTTTTACATGGATAATTTAAACTAAATCTTGTTTCTTTATCCATCAAACAAGAATGCAGTGTAGGTCATGAACTTTCAAAACCAAGTCATACCATGTCATAATATGATAAAAACGATAAGGGATACAATCAAGTCTGGGTGATCTTTGGTCCAGTAAACAGTTGAAAATAATCGGGTCTGACTTAACCTCATTCTGGAAATGATCTTTTCAAATGTCTGTGTGATATCGAGAACCGCCTTCTAGACTTTACCTTTGAACGTGCATTCCACCTATTTTCTGCCATAGACGTGATCAAGGTTACGTCACCCTGTAGTCTTTGTGCCAGACGCTGCTGTTTTTATAAGACTGTTGACAAATCTTAGGGCAATAAGTTCTTGTACACCTATAGCACAGTTCGTGAACTTTAATGGCGATTTATCACACAGCAGTGGCGTAGCTAGGATTTTACTAATGGGGGAACAAGGGGGCACCAGCTTTCAGTGGTGTGGGTTTCTTTTAGTGCAAGCTTTCGGTAGCCTTGTTTAACGTCCATTCATCCATTTTTAGTCATACTGTGATATCTTTCAGCGATGAATAACCATCCTATGTAAATAGTAGCGTCCTTCAAGACTAGTCATCACCAAGCTGTCATTTATTAGTGGCTGAGGACAATTACCGATTTCATTCCTCTATGATGCAACCAACTCGATTGGCTAGTTTCAAGTGGGTGAAGAGACTTGAGACTTTTCTTGATTACATGACAACAAAGGAATGTCAGCAAAAGAAATGAAACAAAAGTCTCTGTGCATTTGATCAGAGTCAGTGGAATAACAACGGCTAATCACATTTGTTTTTGTGGCTGGAAATTGCTCATGGTTGATTCGACTCCCGTTGTCAAATTGTGCCAGTTGCACGTTTCTAAACAGCGCCCCCACTGGCTCCGACAAGAAACTCGATATTTTAAAAACACGCACACCTTTTCATCAAGTCCCCTCAACCTGCCCTCGCAGCTGAATTGGAATTCTCAGAGAGCGATTTCCAATTTCAGAATAGAAAAATGCTTTGGGTAGCATTTACTTTTAACGTTACACATTTACAGCCGTAATGAAAACAAGTGCTGCGGTAGTATTGAATGGGAGTTTTAAATTTTGATTGTTTAAGACTAGTGTGAAATATGTTGTGGGAGCTTCGATTATGGTGACTATTTTGAATTATAGAGTCACCAGGAATGGAAATCGAGGAAAGAACGCAGAGCTACTCAATTCTAATGCAAACACTCTCACTGTCCGGAAAGTTGAGCCGGCCATAACGATGGTTTTAAATTTTATTTCTAGGGTTGCAAGACCAGTATGAACGACCAAATACTCCCACTTCAAAATAATCAGGGAAAATTAACACAACTTTCCGTGGCTTTTGAGACACATAATATGTACAAGTTTATTTCATTTTCTGTTCAGTTTTGGTGAATTAGTGGACTTTGGAGAAATTGCTGTGAAAAAGATGATCAAAGAAAAAAATAGTTTTGAAGCCCATTCCATTTTGAAAGTTGATACCTTGACGTCATTGCAAACTAGAGCTATTTGGAGTGTTCCGTTTGTCCAAATTTCACCACAAGTACAAGCTTAAAGACTCTTTGCCGATTTCCATCCTTACCTTTCACAAATTCTCCTGTTGATTGGCCGCAAAATGTTCCGATAGGAAAGAATTTGAAGCTTGCAGACAGAGAATTTAGTCTATGTAATCCATTTCGGGCCTCTTTTACTGGCCTCAAACCGCAGATAGTTGTATCTACAAATGCAAAGTGCGCCCTCAACTTCATCCTCCTTTTTCGATTGTTCTGTGCCCGTTACACGAAATGAGGGAAGGAATTGACCTTTTTGTCGTTACATTTTGGAGTACTTTTTTAAGCAATTAAAAGCTCTCTAATGCAGAACTAAAAAATCTAGTGATTGTAGGGAGTATTCGTAGAAAAAACACATAAAATCCCGAAAAATCTTGCGAGAAAAATGACCGCAATTTTCATAGCTGTAACCCCTGAATATTTTTGATGGGCCACAGTTGGGAAATTATTATTATCATTATTTTGTTTTGGTAGAAAGGTCCATTGCTCCATTCCCATATGAAGACAACGCGTAATACGATAAAGGATAATGCAAAAGACAAAAACAACGCACTTTGTGTGTAGCTCGTGTGTACAGCCACCTATAGGGGTTGGTAGAAGAGACTTGGTTAGGTTGGCCTCTGGCTGCCCTCGAATTCCCTGAACAAACAGCGACCAGGAGACCACAATTCACGCAGAGTGACCTTTAGTGCATTATCACGTTGTGAAAAGAGAGACGATATATCGAGTTGCATCTTTGAAAAAAATGATTACCTTTTGCTATCTGTACTGTTAGGGTCATGCACATTTCCGTGGACTACATTTTTCATCACTATATTTTCTTCCATCAACTAAATCCTTAAAAGTGCTGAAGATGGCAATTTTTAGGGTGTTTCTATAGTTTTTGGATAAGGCCGAAATGAAAATCAGTGCGAGATTGAAAGGAGGTTTACAACAATAAAATATTTTCCACAGATGACCCTTTTGAAAGATGTATTCTGTTAACCCTGACTACCCAGGGTGTGTACAAAGCCAGACTAAAATTGGAGGATTCAGGACTTCCCTGGCCACTGTTCAGATCCATGTACCAGCGCGGGTCTCCAGGACTGGCTGCGGTGTGGTTCCCACTGTTACCCTCGCCCATGCGATCGTCGGATTGAATCCGATGCCTTTGCTCAAAGCAAACTTCTGTAAGGATTAGGGGAATAATACAACCAAATCAGTGCATCATTAAACGAGTATGCAGTAAGGTTCTGCTGATGCCGCAACTCGACCGTACCCAGGGATAAATCTACTCGGGTATACAATAATCTGTTCTTGTTAAAAACGGATGTTTTCCTTGCAGAAAAGCGGAATAAAGCCTAACAATGCGCCACAGACTCGTCTTTCTACTCCGATCAGATTGCCAGAATCGAGTCATGTCAACCGTGTTGCACAAAGTCAACAGAGGCAAACCGCGTACATCACCTAATATCATGTCTTCATTTTCCGCTTTATCGCGCCAGCAAGTCGCTCTCTTTTGATCCGGCTATTCTCAGCGTCTGATTCGCCGGCGACAATTGCAACATTGGGCACGGTAAACAATTTGGGGCTGTCTGTCAAGACAGAGCGTATTATGCTAGGGCCTTTTGTTGTTGGGCAACGTCGCCCGTATCTCTCGGCCTGCCTCTCCCAGGTCGAGAGTACCTGTGGTAAAGATGGTAGCAACCCGACAACAAGGCTCGGCGCGGGATAAGAGCCTAGGGCGTGAATTAAGACCCTGGCAAAAGGCATTAGTTTGTTTGCCAGGAGTAAATCTACTCAGTAATACAACAGCTTTCAGGAGCGACATATTCTGTGAATGTGAATAGAAGACAAACGCTGTCCCTACAAAAACACTTTGCCCTGCGTACACGTTCGCCTGGTGGATCTCTGTCGCATAGGTGGTCTCCAATGGACCAGATTGGCTCTTAAAGTTGTTTTTCTCGACTCTCAAGAGCGGAATCAACAGGATTTGTTAACTTTTCGGATTAGACGGCAAATTCTTGCCTGTGTGGAGATAACAAGGATAACAGCAGTTAGGGTGTTTCTCTTGCCAATTTAAGGAAGAGTTTCTGATGCATTGTAAAATTCAGAAACAAAGCCTTGGATTAGAGAACCCCCTACTTTTTTGCACAAAGAAGAAAACAACGCAGAAAAATTATTGCTTACCGTTGGTGGCGCTGCCATTTTATACAGTTCACCGAATTTGCTGATAAGAGATGGTAGTGGATACTACCAGGATCTAAAAGCGTTTTTTAATGGTCTGCTTCGATTTTGCAGGCCTCTCTCTTCAAGCATTGAGGGGCTTGGTTGACTTTGTTTTGTTTGCCTTTCCTGGTTGCAATGCTTTTGTTGTATGTGATCGTTGTGAACAATTAAAAACTAATAACACCAACAATAACAACATCAGCATCAGCATCAACCATTACAATCAAACTCGTATGATAATGATGTGCTGTCCTTAATACGTATAGAGGTTTTGCGTTTAGGATATTTGGAAGGGATTTATAGCTATTGTTGAATCCCAGCTGTCGGTCTTGACTACTTGATGATGATACTATGTTATTAATTGGCCAGGGAATATTTTTATGCTTAGGACTAAATTGCTACCAATTTTACCAGTTTTAACAAAACCTGGTCTCTTTTTGACTGGCTGCTGTTTTTAATGTTCATCATTGGTCTCAGGTAATATTTATATTTGATTACAGACTCAGCTTTGGTAATTTTAATGTGATTGTTCTCTGTTGTTGACATGTATGTACATGTACCAGCTTTTGGAAGTCATGGTTTTATTGTTTCATCGTATTATCCTCTCCAACGGGACCCACTGGAACTAAGGTCTTTTGAATGGACGGAATCGGCCACCCATAATAAAGAAGAAATAAAATAAAATACCTTTTGCCTTTGAGAAAGATTCTGCTCTGATCAAAACGTCAGGCCCTCCATATTTTGAGATAAAATAAAACAGATAGAAAAATGCATCGATTTACACACAAGAGCCTGAAATCACCATACAAAACATGGGCTTTAAAGGTTCGAAACGAAATTTTAAACTGTTATGGGCAAATTATAAATTGTGAAACCCACAAGCTGCACGTAAGACATCATTTATATATCCGTTGTCGTTCGTCAGCCTAAGACATATCCTTGATGTTTTCCCACATTATATTAAATCATTATGGTAACTCTTTTTTACCCGTTCACGTGAAAATAAGACTAAAACACGCGTAGAGGTCAGTTTTATTAATAGAAGACCTTGCCAGCATACCAACATTAGAGAAAGATCCCTGTGTAAAAAATTGAAAAGGGGTTAGTAAGCGCTGTCACTAGCAACTACTCAACTTGGCAATCCTGAGATGTACAGATCATTCTCAATATCGTAATATTCACATCTAGATCACTGAACCCTTTCACTCAGCCATATTTTGCTGAAAACGCTGAGTTAGTATTAATGTTTCATTGCCCAAGGAAAAGGATTACAACCAGCGTCCAGTAGAGCGATTTTCCTTGCCTTGACCAAATTTAGGAATAAGAGAAACAAAATAACATCCAAGAGAAGGTTATCGCATCAAGGTTTTTTCAGTAAGACTACATTACTCAGCATTTTGGAATTGCTAAAAATGATCCGTCTTTCAAACAAGAAAAAGAAATCGAGTGATATTTTGTTATCATCTGCGCAACGCCTGCCTCCTCTTCCTTGCTGAGCCTATTTCTCTCTGAACATGTACGACATAAGTATAATAATGGTCATCTATGACCACAACCACTGCACCGCCCATGGCATCACAGCAGGTGACCCCACACTCTTCATACCAACATGCATTGCTGCGATCCAATTATGCCCCCAATGTCTCCTTTTTTCAGAAGCACTTTATAATCCCACTTTCAACAAATCATAAACATCACCCCCATTTGAATTTTACTCTCTGAATAGTGTGATGTGTGATGATAGATGAAATCAGTTGCACTCAGAGAAAAGGACGACTGGCTCTTCACTGACAGAACACCGAGGTGAAATTCACTCAGTTGTTACGTTCGTTTATAGGGGTCCTTTGCTTATCTTAAAACACAAGATTTTTGCGGTGAGTGGGGCTCTACTCAATGACACAAACACCAAATTTCCCTCATGACATGGCATTGGGGACATTCTGGATGGCACGTCCAGAATCACTATATGTATTGGATTGTATAATTGTGTGAACATAGCGGGGTATTTCATACCGGAGGAAGTACTTTCTCCTTGAATGCTTTTTTAAAACTACTTTTAATTTGTTTAATTCAAAGTAAATTAAATCGAAATATAATTGATCTTCCACTTAAAATCACCTGACTTGGAACACCACGCGAGTCATTTTCACGACATTATCCATTGTGTACAATGGACTGGCAATGTTCCGGTCATTGCACAGGGTTTTCTCAGAAATCAGTGAATTGTTGGATCGAATCCAATTATTTGTTTAGTGTTTGTTGTTGTTTTCTTTCCTACCTATTGTGTTTTTGAAAAGCCCAACATTTAGCTTCACGCCGGAGAAAACCCAAGAAGACACCCTCGTCTTAACAGCTACCACTCCCCCACATGCAAACTGGTATTTGGCCCGCCCACAGTGAGCTATGTCCGGATTCATGCCTACTTCATAGTGTAAGTGCCGCCCCCGCATAGATTTGGCTAAACTACACTCAATGCTTCTTTCACCTTAGATGCCAGACCGATGTCTTCGATAGCAGTGCTTGGGCGTCAATCAGTGGGGAACGGGGGACATGTCCCCCATTTTTCCAAGGGGAAACCATATCAGTTGCCCCCCCCCCCAAAAAATACACATTTTTTCCAAAACCTAAATGAAAATGTATACCTTGCAAAAGCATTTGTAAAAAAAACTGGCTAAAGTAGCCAGAAATTGTCACAGATCACACCACAGAACATCTATACTTCGCTTCGAGCTCGCATTTTTCTGATCAGGGCTATGCCCCCCCCCCCAGTTTTCAAAACGGATTGACGCACTTGTTGCTTCTTGGCGTGAGACTGATGGAAAATTGTTTACTAAAATCGTCCAATTGACTTCTTTCCATTTGGCATATCAGTTTGGGAATTACCCTGTACGTTCATGCGACAACACACGGTTTGGGGTGGTTGTGGCATCCACGGCGACCTCTGCGTGCGCTATCCAAAATGAATGGAGTGGAAGATCAAGCTGCTCAATTGGTTTGTCAAGAATTTGAACTGAAACCGCAGTCCCTGTCTACCAAAAGGCGATTTTCCTCATCAGCTTATATTGGCTGGTATTTGGGTATAAGTGTCCGCATTGTGGGCTCACAATGCCTGGGTAAGTCCCTCATCATGACTCGGTGTGTGGAGAAGGGTGGATTCCAACGGATCGCACGAGGGGTACCAAAGGAACTCCTAATTACTTTTGTTGTGACTGTAGCAGAGAAAAACAGAAGCAGGAATCGATTGAGATACAATGGCAGCACTTAAAGTTGAACAAAGCCCAGATGTAAGTTTTGAAGCAGGATGGTCGATTTATCGAGTAGCACTCGCTTTAAGCCGATAGACATTTTCATTGTAACTCGAATTAATCATTACGTACCAGCCAAATGAATAGCTTTAATCGTTTCAAACTCAACGGGGCTACTTGCAATAAGCCAATCTTTGGTTCAGGGTAAAGACAACTCTACATTTAATTGAGTATGGATAGAATGCGGTTAAACAACCATTAAATGAGGTTTGATGACAATTGCCCTTAGATTAACATTCTTCCCCGTCTCGAGATTGTGATGAGGCAATGCCTTTTGACCTCTTTAGACATGCCACTCAGCGAAACAAATACACCATTAGTTGATAAAAAATGAGTGATGTCCGTTTATCAGCTGAGAGCAGTCTCCTTTTATGAGTTCCAGTTACAACATAACACCAAGATACTTACCCCCAATTTGCCGTCGTGCCCTCAGTCTACATGCAAAGGAACAAATCACTGACATAATCTTATTTGTGTTCAATTTTACAGTTCATGTGCGCGAACGAAAAAGAGCAGTTACATCAAGCATTTTATAGGAGGCCGCATAATAATTTTAAGGTGTAGCCACCTGATGAAAAAAAATTACATCAGGCGTGGAGTAGCTGAACGGTGCAGACACAAAACACAGAACCTGTTGCCACAATCACGAACCGTCTCACTGCAAGGACGTGTTTCACGCGGGATGGGGCTATTTTTGATCACTCTTGTGACTTACGATGCATATTCTAGGCTTGAAGATCGCACGAACCGAATATGGCGACGTCATCGACCACCATGGGTGTTTTCATGCCTTTTTTAAAAGATGGTTTTCAAATGACATGCACATGATCATAAAACAATCAATACCACCATCACGTCTCATCCTGTCCAGTCAAGCGCTTCAGAAGATTACAAAATATGGTTTAACTCTCAAATTTCTCTCACTAAAAGTAGAAGGAGAATTCCTGATTCAAGGTCCATGTTAAACTTTAACCTTCTAGTTTAATGTCAGTGTTGTTCAAAGAGAGGTTTAACTAAACCCATTGAGATGACGAGCTCTTGACCAATTCAAGTGATGCGATAAACCGATATTATTACGAAAATATAGTTGGTCTACATTTGACCATATTAATCACTTTCGGTTATGTGGAGACAGCAAGATAACCTCACAGAAAGCAGAAAGAATGAATCGTGTGTAAAGGCCCCAAATAGATTCCAACAGCAAAATGGATTCCCACAGCCTACTTGCTGCTCAACAGATAGGAAAATAGTGCATGGTGTACTGCATCGAATGGAATTGACTGTTGTTACGAATCTTTCTTCAACTGGGAATCAGTTCTGAGCAGATTAAAACCAAATAGCCGTCTACAAGAACCACGTCAATATCTTTTGTATGTGTGCATGTGTGTTTTCTTACAACACAAATGAACTGAAAAAATGTCTCCAATTATCAGACATGATGATATTGTGCCAGAGAAGTCTGGAATGGACTTATGGCTCATGATGTGTGTTGGCTCAGCGAAAGAAAAAATGTGATTCCTCAAATGTGATGCTTCCTGAAAATACCACCAGTCACGTGGACACCCACACATACTCGAGCACTAAGAAGTAAAAGGAAGAAGCTTCGCCGACAGTGAGATACTAACGCCTACACAAATTTGTAAAGTGCCTTAAGCACAAAAGCAAATTTAATGGACGAATCCTTTGCGACTGTTAAAGAACACCCTCCCGGCGGGGGAAAACTTCGGTTTAAAATGGTCTCAAGTGATTGTACAAGAAAGCCAGGAGTTCCGCTATCTTTAGTCATCACCTTCCGAAAGTTAAAGGGGCATAAGTCCTAAATCGAATTTTCATGACAAGAGCATCAGCGAAGCGGCCGGCCATTTACCGCCGGGTGAGTTGTTAACGTGACTGTCCAGCTTTTGAATGGAAGCGGTCTGAAGTGGAGCTCGGCCCAGTAGGTATAGCGCTGCGCGTAAGATCAACAAATCAAACAAGCTTGTGACGGTCTGGCCAGCTCGGAAGCTGCACATTATCGGTACACTGGGCATCCTGCCCCCCCCCCTGGATCTTGTTTTTTTCGATGTGCTTAGGGGGATAAAGGAAAGACTAAGCAAACCGAAGGATTAGCAGGTTCAGTCTCCTCATTCTGCCTCTCGGATACCAAGGCATGTTTCGGTGAGGTTGAGTTGTGATAGTTGAGGGTACCACACGTAATCTCTTTCTCCTTGCGCTTTTGTAAAGTTGATGGGGGAATGTTACAGCCTCGTTATTTCTTCATCAGCGGTAATTGCTTTGCATTTGGCCCCCCATTTGGGGGGAAAGCCAAAACTGGAAGATAGTTGAGGAGGGGTCAGCTAGGGAAACAAGACAAGGAATTGTTAAATGCACGGTGGATTGCTTTATTGGACTTAAGCCCTCAGGCTAAACCCCCCTCCATTATGACTAATTAGCAGGCTAGGGATTACAATCAGGCTAACGCTAAACTCCATTCTACGCCATTGAGGGATTAACTGCGTAGACATGATTGGACGATCTTCAGTCTTGAGCCGTGTGCTGAAAATGATCGGGTTTCCTCTGAAGTCTTCAAACCATGCCCATGCGAGCCATGTATTCAGATTATAAGAACTTGAAGAGAGACCCAGTGAGAAAGGACGCTCCATTCCACAAAGAAACTTGTCATTGAACAAGTGTTCCTGCTTTCTACTATACGTTGGTCAGGGCACGGACCATTTAAACAGGGACGTGCTCCTGTACAAAAATACGTACGATTTCCGTTGCAGCGGCGTGCTACGTATTGTTCTCGACTTTTCTCGAGAAACCTCGTGACCATGTGACACGCGTCAGTCATAAGTATCAATTTACTCGTTTTGCTTTGTCTAACTAGTTTTCTTTATTTATCACTTTTAAAGAAAAAGGAAATAAATGCGAAGATTTCTGTCAGATTTATAATCTTTCTTACCTTCTGAAATGAATTAGTCTTGAAAAATATCTTGCCGCCCATACCTGGAATATTGCTGAAATTTTGCACCCCAGGATGTCTTATTATACTGTTTTGTGGTGCATTTTTTTGTTTATAAAGGTAATACAGCAATATTTATAACTTGATAAATTTTTAATGATATGGTGCATAGGCCTATCCTCGAAACCCAACGGAAAATCTCGTTTAACTTTAATAAGGCAACTATAAATGTGTGGTGCCCTTTTCTTAGAATTTATCATAGTGCATGAACATTGAAATATAAAAAGCACATACAGATGCGTAGACAATCTAATAACATTTGACTTTAGGGCCAGACCAAAGTTTCAGAATTGATGCGGCGATGCGATTTTTTTTTTGGGGGGGGGTTGGGAATGGGATGGGGTGGCTTTTTAAGACTGGTAACCGACACGGAAATGAGTGGCATATTTAATCAAAGAGCAAAGGCTAGTAGTAGCACGTCGCACGTCATGCCGCTATTGTTGTTGATCAGCTGGCTGCAACTTTGTAACCTACCCATGGTCTACTGTGTGACTTCGACATCAACATTAAGCAGTCGTAATGGATCTATCACCAGGTACGAGCTACCCACAAATTAGTCTGGTTCCTTGAACAAATTGCCCTTCTGTCTTGTGAACGCTGACCAGAGACCGACTATTTTTTTTATTGGGGGAGGGGGCGGGCTAAGCACTCCTTCCCGGGAGGAAGAGACGTGACTTTGACTGCAGCTCCGTGGGCGTGGCATCACTGGCAAGTTTGACCAAGGACAGTTCGGGACACACCTAGCGCATGTGCAGTGAAATTGAAGCGCGAACGACCCTAGTCAACTTTTGTCAGGTCATTAGGCCAAAGGGGAGAAAAGGTGACCGCAGGAAGGGCAAAATAGCAAAAACAAAAGTGAAAATGGTCGTTTACTGGCGACATACTGTTTTGAGCCATTTTTCTACATGTCCTCTCTGCACTGTGCTACGATGCGACAAACCTCGATGGGTTGTTCGCAAATAGTTGACTAGACTAGTCCAACCATCGTCAATCAGCGTGCGTTCGATCAGCGTTAGTCGAACATGGTTAACTATGGTCCTTAATTGAACTTGCCATTCACGTTAGAAGAACCTAACGTCAACCGAACGACGGATGGCTCGGACCATCTGGTCTACCATTTGGAACTAGAGCACAGTGCATGTCACGCCACTGATAATCCAATTTATTACTCATTACAGAGGGAGCCATTCAAATGAAAATAATTGTACGAGGTATCATTCACCATGGACGCTCGGAGAACCGCAGCCAACGTCATTAACAAGAGAGACGATGAAATTTGACAAAACAATTTAACTAAGGTTGGTTGAGTGCGACTTCATTGGACGTGCGACTTCATTGGACGTGCGCACCTATTGACAAGTCGTTGAACTATATAATTATCATTTGCGCCTGAGCTTGCCCCACATTTTCGCCAGAGAGAGTGTCCTGGATTTTTCAAGTTCGGGGAGCCATTTCCTATGCCGATCCCCTGTTGTGAGTTCAGTGCCTACAAGTTATTAAAAGGCCATACGAAACCTGCACATTCTAGAATTATCGCACCTGATAAAGTTTTGTGTGTTCCCACTGTCGTCGAATAGGTTGGCCCCTCGATAAATTATAACTACACCCCTGTTTGTTGTTATAAAATTGCCAGTGTGCCATGGTTGACGAGAGGAAGCGGGTTGAGACATTTTGGCCTACACAGGTATTCAGGTCGGGGAGTTGCAAAACAGGTTCTCCGGCATAATGACATATTTTTCACAAGTTGATTTATAGAGGTTGTTTATGACAGCCATCTTTCTGGTAATTGCTTTTGATACGGAGGGCTTTATAGTAGAAAAGGTCTACTAAGGTGTATCCCTGTGGAACAAAAGCTCTTACTGGAAAAATGGCTGTCATGCACAACCTCTTTAAACTTTTAAACACAATTGTAGATGAAGTTACTTGAATTACTCGCCTCATTGCACTGGCGAGAGCACGCGCAGCAGAAGAGCGCATTAGAGGAGTGAAGGAACTATTTTCTTGCAAAATAGCGAATGCGCGCAACGCAGCTCTGTGTGCAACATTACAGCCCACAATGAAATTTGTGAACTCGTAAATAATGCTGATGTTTGTAATAAAATCATAAATAAATATGCTCTCCAACAATAAGAGGAACTTGCGAGACTTTTATGGAAGCATTCGAAATGAGACAACTTCCTGTCCCGATTTCATGTCAGACTCAAGAAGAGAAACGACCAATAAGTATTGTACACAAAGAGGATTAATTAGGGGTTGGCATAAAACAAATACGATTTTTTTTCGCACTCATGCAATTAGAAAAAATAGAAAAGGAACTTTGTATTTCTGCCTCGTAGGTTACAAGATGCTCTTTGTAGTTGGTTGGGTGCCAATCTTGTATCCCTTTGGGTGGCCTGCCTTTTTTTTTTACTCGAATGGTTTTATTCTTGAGAACGTTCAGAAAGTTGGTTCCCACACTGTTATGAACCAAATATGGTCTAGCGAGATAAATTTAGGTTATGGGCCCCTTGTTTATCAGAGGGTGAAATTGAGAAACTTTCAGGAACTTATTTAATAGGTATCTGACACCCGCACATTCCTGTACTATCTCACCTACATGAATTAGTAACCTGTTTGATAAGCCAAGAATGCAATCAATCTAATTTTGTCTCCAGAAACGCATGTAAAAATAGAGAAACCGGGTCACTCACCAAAACGGCGTTCGCCACTCCGTTTCCAGTGTGTACGTTTCATTCCCATTTTAGCGTGCAGTATTCACGAATTTGGACTTTGTGGTGCCGTCGTCAACCATACAGGGAAGCCCTCAATACCCTTCCCAGCCAGTACTCACCTTCTGTTTAGCCTTGAGTTGTTGAAAGACTGTGCATTTGCAAATGTAGCAAAGATTAAATTTCAATGACGTGACCGTGAAGAACATGCCCTTAGCTTAGAAATTACCCCCGAGTTATGCTTGGGAAAATAAACTTGGGGGCAAATTCATTCATGGTTGTATGCAGCTGCTAGGCTTTGAAAGATTTTCACTTCTCTCATTTATTTTATTTTTTCAATGTCCGAAGTTTACACGTTTTGCAGACCAATTCAATTACCCTAAAGATGAGTGACCATCAACTAGGTACTGGTTACCGAGACAAAGTAATCAAAAATAATTGTGCATACTGCACCTTCACTTGTCTTTTTGCAGTCAGCGCGCAGCACCCGTAAAAGCTGCTCCTTTCATTTGCTACGTTTGCACGGCTGTCTGAATCACGCATATGTAATGAGCTGTGTTGTGGACTTTTCAAAATTGCATACCACCTTGTGTTACCTTTAAGAATGGAATATCTTTACATAAATGAACAGTTCAGATATCAGTCTATTGTCCCTTGTAAAAAATGCAAATATTCGCAGTCTCTTTTGAAGGAAATTAGCTCTAAAACGTAGGCCTTCGTGTGTAAAACTGAGGGGAAAAGCTGGTTTTAGTGGATCGAAATCTGGGCCGGCAGAATCTTCTTGACAGCAGAAAGATAGATATGTCATATATCCAACCAAACAATAAGTTTTTACTTTTCAGGTCGTTGCAAAACAGTCAAGTGCATCCAAAATATTCCGTTATCGCAGGTTTAGACTTCGTGAGATTAACCGAGAAAACTGCCGTAGGTGTTTCGTGAAAGACTATCTGTGATTGGTTGATTGACATGTTCTCTCTAATACTGGCCAATCAAATAACATCAGAGATACGCGTAAATGTGTGTGACCGAAATTGGGAACCCAGACTTTGCATCGAAGGAAACCTAGTAAATGTTGGTCGTTTAATAGGGAGCCAGACTTACCATTCGTCTCGCAAAAACGTAAACACTGTCGGGATCGCTGAGTGAGTAGTGCATAAAACTTAAAAATTTTGATTGGCCCGGCAGCGAAAATGTTGGTATTAAATGGATGTTTAACCCTTTTCCTGAGAACTGTAAGTCTCAATTTTATCCAGTTATTGCGAAACAGTCAGGTGCACTTAATAAAGAGGAGGCCTGCGATTTTCGTAAAAAACACTAAGCAAGTTTGTGTCCAAATAAATCGTTGGGAAATTGCCGATCATCGCCGAAACATAATTTTACTGATAGTGAAAAACGTCAACTATCTACTCACCAGGCCATTTCGACCCACGAATGAAGCAACGGATTTCCTGGTGGGTTGAAGGGACACTACTGTATTCTCGCTTTTTCTTGCGAACTCCCATGTACTCGCGAGATCGTTTTCGCGCGCAAATGGAATTGCCAAAATTGCTTATCAACGGAGGGGCCGCGCGCTGTTTGTGCTTATTCACAAGCGAGCCTTGGTGAACACATGTATGTTTGCACACGGACTCGTTTATTTTTGCTGAGAACATTGGCATCTTATGCGCGTTGGATAATTGCAGTTTGACCAACGTTTCAATGGTTTATCGAAAATATGCGTAGCTACAGTTTGGGCTTCTAGTTGATAGGCAAACCCATCTTATCGGGAGAAAAAAAATCCAGCAAAAACCGTAAACAAATGTGAGACCTTCATGCCTTTCTTCATCTTAGTCAACATCACTAGTTGGACAAACTGTACAACTATACCTCATAATAATTTTTTTAAATGGATGGGGTAAACACCCTCCATTAAATTAACCTTAGGGCGATTTCCATGATTTATCAGGCAAAAAAAAAAGAAATTAAAAATTAGGAATACATTACGTTAAGCATGAGTAGTTAGCATATTGCACGAGAGCTATTTCGCTGGGAGAGTCTATCCAATCGAAGTTGTAGGGGGATCCCCCAGACACACGGCACCCTGTCTAGAAGGTCCCTGGGCCCAGGCCCTGCCGATATACTCACAGTCCGCTAACCTCCGAGTGATGAGAGGACGACCATGTAAATTAAATTGCATTTATTTTGAATAATTTTGCTTCAATCAAATGTTTTCTGAAATGTCTAGTGCTTGTTGAAAATGTTATCAGTGGCTGCGCTGGGTCATTCATATTATATAGAGGTATGGGTTACTTCTGATTACAGAAATCACCAACACATTCGGGACAGAAACACAGGTGGCCAATTGAACGTTGACTAGGAAGGGTTGATCGATTGTAAGGGCCAGGGGTGTTGCGGGTTTTACTCAAAAGATCAGACAAACGGGAATTGCAAACTACAAACAGGGGCAAAAAGTGGCAATTGCATATGACCAAAATACATTTATGAATAATGTGGACGTAATGCACAGTCCAGCTGAGGTATTGCTTACAGAACTGGTGGGCATGGGTCATATGCACACAATGTACATGTACTGTATTTGTAGGCCTGTAATGAGCGCGTCGAGTGGATGAAAATGGACTGGCACAACTGTTTTTATATAATTAAGAAGCAGAACTGTGGTCTTTACAATTTCATTTTGATTAACTGAAAGCAGAGGTTTTTTGTGCTTAAAGTTGATGTGCAGTCTTCTTAACCTTGACTTGTGAAATGGATTATCAACAATATGTAAGTACATTTCTCCTCGGCTTTTTGGATGTTATTTTCATGAATAACAAGATGGTTAATGCCGAAGAAATTTGCTGCTTTGTTCGTCAGCTGACAAATGTAGGGTATTTACTTTAGTTTTTCAACCTCTTTTGCTTATTCACAGGGTCTCTGTAATGCATTTTGCTCAAATGACCTGAAATACCAGCATATTAAATAAACTTTACTAACTCAGAGCGGTAGCTCAGTAGAGATCCTGCTGTGATCGAAACTTCAAAATTTTTTAGGTGATCAGGCATCGCCTGGTCACCTCTTGGAACTGTAATGGCCTGCATTTCTCCTCTCTTTTCTCTGGGCGATAATTCTCTGCACCTTTTTTTCCAAGACAGTCAAACCGTATAAATTTGAAACTTGACATGAACACCAATCGTGATTCCTGGGAGTATAAGCAAGTTTGCAAACACCATTGCGTCAATTGGGTATCAGATTACGGGCGATGTAAGTTCCAAAACAGAACCATATTCTATCAGCTGTATCTCATGAACTGATGTTCATAGTTTGGGATCGGACTTTGTTTAAATTGGGCAAGTATTATGTTTGGGTGTCGAAGTCATCTGACCTTTGCCTCCGGGGTAAGTGAAAAGTCACAGTTCAGGTGCAACAGGAAACACTTCAAAACTGCAAATCAACGGATGAGTCGACCTCTTCTCACAAGGTTGAGGATATTAACATGAAACCTTGTTGACACCTGCCATTTGGTGTTGAAATACGTGTGCTTTCCTGACGTTAATGTGACTTTGTCAGGTATCAAAAGAAAGAAATATTTTCAACCATAACTTTTCAATTGAATGTTTGGTCATACAATGATGTAGGATTCAAAACTCAAAAACAGAAGGATTTTTCCAAACCCAACCAAATATTCAAAATGTCAAGAGTTGTATTTTGAGCAGTATACAGGGATTGCTGATGTCATAATATGAAAGGGCTTCCTCTTGCGGCACCAAAAAAGACAGTTATGGCTTTGTATTTGAGATTTGTTTGCCATAGTTTCAGGAAAGCGGATCAAAACCACTCGTCGGTCTTAAGATTATTTCGCAAAGTTTGAAAACATGATGCCATCATCCCGGGTGTTACTAAAGGGATTTAATAATTTCGAGATGATGAGTGTCCTATTTTGTTGATTTTGATTTGATTCAGTTCGCTCATACCTTCAAAGATATTTTTAATGGCACGTATCAAAATTCTGTGTCATCAAAGAGGAGATTGATAACACCTTATTACCTCACTAAAACGAAAGCATCCCATCTAGTTATACTTATCTTTATACCGTCTGATAAGATTACTGAAAATATCAACAGTTAGGAAGATTTTGGTTTGTTATAATGCTTTACTATTAGCTGCAGTAAGGAATTGACATAGGATTGCTCAATTTCTCTGGAGAACAATCATGTTGTTTTCTTTTGGTTACATACTTTTTGCTTTACTCTTGTAAAATACGAATTTTACTCGGTGATATCTTTCCTACCTGGTTTGGTTTGGTTCGGTTCGATCCGGTTTGGTTGGGTTTGATTTGGTTTGGTCTGGTTTGATTTGGTTTGATTTTGGTTTGATTTGGGTTTGGTTTGGTTGTGTCTGGTTTCGTTTTGTTTGGTTTGGGTTGGGTTGGGTTTGGGTTTGGTTTGGTCTGGGGTTTGGTTTTGTTTGGTTTGGTTTGATTTGGTTTGGTTTTGCTTTGGTTGTGTCTGGCTTCGTTTTGTTTGGTTTGGTTTGGTTTGGGTTGGGTTGGGTTGGGTTGGGTTTGGGTTTGGTTTGGTCTGGGGTTTGGTTTAGTTTGGTTCGGTTTGGTTTGGTTTGATTTAGTTTGGCTCAGTTTGGTTTGATTTGGTTTTATTTGGTTTGGTTTGGTTTGGTTTAATTTGTTTTGGTTTAATTTGTTTTGGTTTTTGGTTTTGGTTTGGTTTGGTTTGGTTTGGTTTTGGTTTGGTTGTGTCTGATGGTTTCGTTTTGTTTGGTTTAGGTTGGATCGGGTTTGGGTTTACGTTTTATCGGCTTGTTATTGTCTTTTGTGTATTTGGGTTGTGGCACACTGGCAAACAACTTAACTCACTTTCCACGTTTACCTATCAACAGCTTGTAAATCAATGGGAAACGGAATTAATCATAATATAGAATTACATAAAACCTAATTCGGCAATTTATGTGCCAGAGTTTAGACTGAAGGTCTCGGAAGCTGTTGTCCGGAAACTGGCGAAAGACTACCTGGACTGCTTCTGTGTTATTCGCCATAGAGGAAGAAACACTGATGCACCTTGTGATTTTTTAAAGACTTCCACAGACAACTTGGCGCACTTTGTCTTTGGCGCAGAAAGTCTGCTGTCGTTAATTAAGCAAATGAACTCCACACCGGGGACTCTTCTTGTCATTTTGGAAAGAAAATCTCTAACGTATCAATATTCCCCATGCAAGTCGTGAGAGCTATCTGACATCTGGCTATGTCACATTTACAATTCCTGTGCCATCATGGACCAAATTTTCAACAAAACTTTGATGTTTCAGAATGCGTTTGATCGAAACAAAATCCCAGTTAAGCCGAAATGAGTACAAAATTAAACCGCGAAAGGTATATTTAAAATACAACTGTTCTCCATATATTTCAACATTCAATCTACAGTGAATTGCATAAAGAGGAAACATGATCATTTTTTCCCACACAGTGGGTATGATGTTATGAACGACAGAACATAGATGTTGTAGGCCTTCATACAAGACTTGACTTGCACATAAGAAAGAAAAATAATTAGAGCGACGGGATTTTGATATAATATCTTGCAGCAAAACTGTCGAAGAGATTTCCTACTTATGTTTTTAGTCACATTAAGTAGATTTATTTAAGTGGGGGAGTGTCTGAATATCACCAGCAGCCAATCTGTGTGTGAAACTGCAAGAAAATGTGTTGTCCCTGAACGCAGTCAACATTGCACACAAATGTTTCTATCAATCATCCAAAATACCAAACCCTGGCTCTAAGTCAACTGTTTTAGTGATTTGATTTCTAAAGAGTACTTTTTTCCAAAAATGCCACAAGGATGGACAAACATGTGCAACATTATAAAAGATTGGTGAATATTGCGTTTTTTTGAGCAGACTCATTTCATTAACCCACTGATTCTTTTTGATACTTTATTTGTCCCCATTTCAGTAATTTGATCTCTCTGGTTTTAATCCAAAAGTCGGCAAATAAGATTGAAACAACGCAATGGGATCACGTTAAAGGAGAAACCACACGTTTCTATTTACTCAGTGTAGAGACACATTGATCGTATAATACTCGGCCCCCTTCACTCTAGTATAAAATCTTAGTGTCAACGCGCCTGGAAAGCAAGCAAATCTCCCTTGTTATTAGTGTCATCCGTGTTGCGTTCTCATATCCGGGCTCTTCCCATCATTTAAAGGTATCCCTCTCAGCCCATGTGAATACCCTCAAGCCACTCATGGGGATTAGGTTTGTCCAGAGAATTATCGTCCAATCTGAGAAAGCCATGCCGGCGTTCGCTCTAATTGGGTCGGGCCGAGGAAAGTTAAGTTCCGAGTTTCGACCGGTGGATGGGCGGACGGACGGACATGAGGTGGAGGACTTGATAGCGTCCGAAGAACCTTTTCGCCTCAGGCCACTGGAGCGAGCAACGGTGGTGATGTTGATGAAGAGGATGCTGTAGATGTTTACGCGCTGTGGTGTTTACCCAGTCACCAAGAATTTAAGTGGAAATCGACTAAGTCTTACGATGGAAAGAATGGGCTTAAAAGTGGCCTCATTCATCAGTATTGTGGCGGGCTTAGGTTCTTTGCAAAATGCACGCTACGTTGGAGAATAGGGAATGATTCTCCGCCAGACGCTAAGCAAACATTGGGCTCACGCACAATGCGACCACAAGAAAACTAGGAAATTGGAACATTTTAAGCGCTCAGAAACTCTCTTGTTCACCTGTCGGGTACACGGTACATGCTAATACCTTTAAGTGGTCAGGGGAATTAGGGGTTTTTTCATTCACTTGGGTTACACTTTGGTCCAATTCAGGTGGGACAGGAAAAGCACAATGCATGTAATGAATACCACACAATAGAATGAGGTAATTACTTGCGCCATCCCCGTTATATATTGTTTCCTTTTCATGATGAAAACTTAATTTTTACAAGGGAAGAAATGTATTATTGCTGTCCTCAAACGTTTCTCCGAATTTCAGTGGGTTGCTTGCATCTCAACTTGAATTCAATGCTTTGATCTAGACGCTTACTTTACTATTTACAACACGTTTTTGAACCTTCCATCTGAAGCATTTTATACCAATGAATGTATTGGGAAGGGATTTGACAATTCATATCATAGGAGGATTAGCGCAGTTTAGTTCACGATTACGAAATATTTGACGCATTGTTGGTTATAGTTAGTGGACTTGGGGGTTTTCAATGCAGCCCCAGAATCGATCGCCAGTGGTATGTTTTAATCCTTGGCATGTGCTCCCAACATGAAAAAAGGTTAACAGAAAAACATTGATGCCTACACACCTAAATCTGGAGTTGTGGCTCTGAATGCCATACATCTCAGTCCTCTGTGGGGCAGCGGGGGGGGGCTTTAGCATCATGAGCTATAGTATCTTGGGGTAAATTTCGGTCTGAATTGCCCCCCACGACAAATCCTGGGTGTGCAACTGAGTCTTCTTGCAAGGTGGAAATGCCGTACTGTGCAAACGGATTGTACATATTGGCACCATGAACTCCTTTCGTCCGAGGGACGTCGTGCCTCCAGGCTAAAGCCGCGCTGTCATCCGTTTACTTCATTGTCCTGTTCAGCGTAACGGGGCACTGGTTCACAATTTCGGTCGAGAAAAGGTCACGTTGAATTTAAATTTTTTTTAACACGACCGATCTGAGATAGGGACTTGGTTTGTACATTCTAATGACATGTTAAAGCGTGCTTCCACAACATGGGTCGTTTGGTTCGTGAATTTCTGGTGTGCAACTGAGTTTCTGGTGTGCAACTGAGGGAGTGAGTACACGTTGTGTGCTGTTACGTGTTCGCATGCAGGATTTGTTGCACGATTACGAAACAAAAGTAAACTTTCATATCCGAAATCGTCTAAATTCAACAGGCTTGTGTACACATTTAAAGTAGAACAGAAGCTAAACTAAATAATCCATGTAAAGATCGTAAAATGTGAAGATTGTAATGTTAAACAAGGCACAGACAACCGTGCGCCGAACTCGGTTCTCGCCTTCTCCGCCTGATTCTGTATTTCCTATAAAGGAACGGTGCAATATGTCATAATTTCACTGACGGCAATCGTAAAGACAGTACTAGTGGGGTTCACTTGTGGTATACCAACTTCAGGATGTTCTTCAGTTACCACCTTTACGCGCCATTTTGTCCTTCTGGACTCTGGTTACGGATGCTTTTGCAGGTTATATCCATCATTTCTTTTCTTGAAGTGATGGTAATGTGAACACTGACTTAAGAGAAGACATGCAGAAAATTACGGGTCACCAGTTATCTTCAAACTGCTGCCGTGAATCAGCGTCCAGGTTTTCCCAGCATTCTAAGACAAATTTAGGTTTTTTGTCTAGAGTGGATCGATTTTTTTTCTGTTCCGTTGCTCTTGATTTATGCCTGTTAAGAATCAAAAGTCTTCTGCTTCATTTGCATGTAGCAGAATCTTTAGGAAAAGCTGCATCTAATTGTTAATGACGGACTATCCACTCCATCTTCAGTGAAAGCCCTGGTTTCTTAACCCAGTGTTATAGCAAGAGGGTGTTTTGTTGACAGACGTGTGACACAGAAGCCAAATCTAACGATCCGCTTGACTGATTCAGTGGGATATGTCAATCATCTTTAATCCGATCAATAACAGCCTCTCCAGCTTCCATTTCTTCCTGTGGATATGATACGTTGAGGGCCAGCAAAGTGGGTTGGATGAGCCGTGAAAGTGACTCTCCCCTTGACAAATTACGAAACGCAATGACTAAGCACAAACAAGAACCAAAACCCCAAATAGGAAAACAATATAATAACAAGAACTGTAAAAAGGCCTGTACCTGTTCGTCCAAGATATATACATGTATACGGTATGATTTTTTTGTTTAATTATTGACTGAGTTGAATGACTTTGGTTATAGTATTTTCACAGGAATAATCAGATGTAAAAGTTAATTGTCTATGTACAAGAGTGACAGCCATTACTAAAGCGAGGTGGCGTTTATTTTATGTTACATGTTTTGTTTCACATAACTGAGCTTAAAGTTTCCTTTTAGATAATGTGCACATTTTTTACATGACTGAATGTTTCGTTCTCAGACCGTGCCCGTTATGGTAATTATTATAATTTACACTGGAGAAAACAACGGGACATTGAAAACAACAGGAAGGCCCATTTCCTTTGTATAAAATACAGATGACAAGTTGAGAGAGTACAGACGCACGTGACTAAGATACACACAATCTAACAAATGGTTATTGCAGAGGAAAACCTATTGGTCTGATAGCTTGCGGCGTCCGAGCACAATTTCTTCCCGAGTTAATTAAAGAACAGAAAGATTCTGAAGGTGAGGCACATGAAAGGATGGATACATCCAGTCGGCATGAACCCAATTAGTACTATTTGTTTAAAAATCACAAGGTTCGCAGGTCTTCCGCGTTGTTAGTTTTTTAATTGTTCCAGCCAGCTTCCGATCGTAGATGAGCCGAAAATGACGGTTCGGCTTGCGAGCGAAGATCGGGATAACGGACAATGCGGACAGCTAAGTTGGTTGACATTTCGCCTAAATGATCAGGCTGGATCGATCCGTCGTAATTTCCCCAGCCCACGGGTGGAACGGAGTGCAAAGAGTTTGTGTCAACATTTGCTGATACATGATGACAGCCATCACAAAATTTGAAACTGGTTAAAAGTCTGAAATAAAGACTTGGAGCGGGGGGGGGGGAGTCCAGACCTAAATGTTCAGAGGGGGGTGCAATATTGTTATTTGTTGGACCCCAAATACTTAGGAATTTCTTCATGTAACCTTGTGTGGCCTTTCTTAGGGTGAGGCCAGATGTTTCGGATTTTTACATGCTTCTAGATGGAAGGTAAATGAAAAAATCGTCTCTCTCATTATATTGCCAAAACATAACACTCTTCTTGGGAGTATACAAATACAGCCTGGTTTATTTCGGGAAAATAGTGGAAAAAATAGTGGGAATTAGGTCACCTACACCTCGGGACCAGTAATTCCCACAATTTTCCCGAAATAAACCAGGCTCTATTTGTTTTACTACACCTCATAAATATTCAATTAAATGTTAAATTCTGCAGGTTCCGACTGAGAAACCTCTTCATAATCCACCTTCTTGTCTTAACAGTATATTCTTCCAGGAGCCTCACTGCCCTGTCAGTAACTGCCTTTGTAGATTTGCATCTTTATTCAGCACAATAAGTTCAAGTTCATGTTCAGATAAAGAGGGAAATCTTACGTTACTTGTACTTACATACGCTAATTTCCATATAATGATAGTCGAGTGCACATGTGCGTAGAAACGGGCTTCAATAGTCTGGTGCTGACATACGTTTTGGGTCTTTAATGTAATAGTCGTTAGGATACAACTCCAGACTGGTTCCGCAAAGATTACATGACACAGACTACATATCTACGCAGCAGGTTCTAGAGGTGTTTTTTTTTCTTTTTCTGCTGCCAGAAAATACTACTGCAAGGCAGCGAGGTGAATACTCACCAGTATGACGTCACCTGGTCGCATATCATTTCTACTTCCAAGACGCGAGGTGGAATTGGCCAGTGACGCGCTCCGTGATTTTACAAATGCACAGGTTTGCTCCAAGAACACTAACGATGTAGTTTATACTACATAGGATGGAAGGGACCATACTAAGAAACGACGATCTCGTGCGCACAGGAAAAATTACCAGTTTAAAATCTTTTTACACAGCAATAAAAATTCCACTTAAATTAAAAACTAATAGATTTAATGGGATTTTTTTAACAAAAAACTCGGAACAAAAGTCAGAAAACCTGAGGGAAAATGATAATTGACGTTGCACCCTTGTACATTTTCAATGGCCCGCACACTTCTTGCCGCCAAGGCCATTTGTGCGCATGCGTGCATAATTATGAATTTATTAGTGAAGAGGTCTATCGTCTTTTTTATTTTCTTTGGCGAGGTAGTTGGAGTTGGTATTGTTGCGTAGTTTGTACGCTTGACGGGAGTCCTTACTGCCTCTTGAGTTGCTGGAGGGACTGGAATTGGGGTCAACTTTAGATGACTTTTGTCGGTCGGTCCCAAGCGTCAACGTTTCGATTTGGAATATTTCGGTGAAAGTTCTCCGTGTTGCTCTTCTGAATCGGTGGCATCGAGTTTTCCCTCTTTTCTTGAAAGGGTGGATTTGTTGTGAACCTGGAGAGTTACCAGACAGGATTTGTGGACTTCTGCACATCGGATTAAACGAAAGAAAAGTGTCCTTTCGCTTGTTAATACAGCAGGGACACTTTCACATAAACCTACGTGTTCTCTCGATGTTTCCAGCATCATTCCCATACTCAAGTAATCTGGATATGGAATGTGAACAAAATGAACACAGAGAGGCTACTACATAACGTGTTTACTGTGGAACCACAGAACCAAACGGCTGAACACTAACTTCTGAAGAATTGCAACGATGTTGCTTGAAATGTCAAGAAAACAAGTAAGTTTTGATGGTGTAAAAATGATGAGTTTTCCTACAGTTCTTACAGTTCTGGTGTCATTCACAATCAGAGGAATAAAAGAAATGTGTTTTGCTTTGTTCTGTTTGTTTGTTTGTTTGTTTGTTTGTTTTCAGTTTTGGTTTTGAGCTTTGCAGTTTGAATGAATATTCATGTTTGATATAATATTTTGTTCGTTCGTTGATTTTGTCGTTTTTGTTTGGTTTGGCTTTTTCTTTGGGGCTGGGTTTCAATGCAGTTCACCAAATTATGCGAATGAAAAGGCAATAGCCATTGAGTAAAACAACATTTATGTTTCATTTTCTGATTACTTAGGCCAGCTCATCAGGGTGCCATATACATTTCCATACGGTCCATGTCCACGGTGTGCGACTTGGTTAAAGCTGACGGGACATCTTAAGATTGAAGTGATGCATCATGAGTCACCTACACTCCGTTTCAAAAGATAATCTTTTGCCTGTTGTTTGTTTCTTTTCTGATTTTGTTGTTGTGGGGGGGGGAATTGGCAGACATCAAAGTACATTTAGATCTGTGAAAAGTAAGCACCATTATCTAATATATGTAGCAAGCATACTCCAGGCAGTAATCCACGGACCAGCCTATACACTTGGCTACGTGTAACCACTTGCAGGGCTACTATGTCAAGAGAACCGTCTACGGAATTTTGGTTTATTGTCAGGTTTTCTCTTCAAGGCAAAATAAAAGAAAAATCCGATCTTACTTTTTGTATTAAGCGGAAATGTTTTATTACGAGCTGCAAAGCCAAATTCTTCTATATAATATTTATGTAAACATGTAAACAAGGATCATTTCAGCACTTTGTACTCCTTATTAATATCACTGAATCTGGTTTGTCTACTATCTGCATATGATTGTCATGTGCAATACTCGATCGTATGTAGGTGCGCTCAGAGCTCCATGCATACTAATAGTTATACCACAGAAAACGAAGGCCTGTACACTGCACATTGCATCGGAGGAAATTCTTGCATGTATAAGGTTTACTGCATGTCAGGTCAGAACACAGTGCTTTCACCGTATCAATGCTAATTTCATTGACCATGTATACTGTTCACATTAAGCCAGAATGACAGTAAATTTAAGTTTGATATTTTTCCATTCAAAAGCCACGGTATACATTGAAACATATAGAGTGATAGGGACTCAAGGTACCAATCAAGGTTGCATAGACAGTGTTCACGGGTCCGAATCTGCAGTACCGTAATAATATACTCCTCTCACCCTCTGCAAATCTGTTTGGGTGGGGGATGCAAACATAATCCTTTGGAACGAATCCCTGTGATTAAAGACAAAAAAGATATCTGGCATGACAACAATGACTCATTTTGATGCCTCTCTGCTTGTATCAACCGACAACCGTCTGAACCTCGGACAAATAATCCAAAAATAATATTTAAAAATGTGTACCTTTTATATATAATTTAATATACATGCTCTGTACATTTCAGCAATATACAATATGAGAAGGCTATTTACAATTGGGATGCATTCTTATTTATCAAATGCCAAGAAAGAGATAATCATCACAGTAAAAGTACTTTGTCGAACATAAATGCACAAATAAATAAATGACAGCAAAACGCAGGACTACAGTTTACTTCAGGCTTAACATTCGCACGTCTCGTACAACTACCATACCCCCCGAAGACTTTGTGGTGAAGTGTAAAGACCTAGTTGGTTGGTTGTTTTGTCGTGTTTGCATATTTCACCATTCTAAAATAATAATGTTCCAGAAAACTATTTCAGAGAATGTTAAATGGTAGCCCAGCAATGATTTTTACCTTCGGTTTTCCTTTTTTTTAAAGTAATCAAAATGAATATAAGTGATACTTTTATTGGGGAACATTTCGTATGGACGGAAGTTGACTTTTTTTACACAACTCCCAACTCTCTTTGGACAAAATCCGGGGTATATCCGCGTCTGCATGCAGAACTAGCACAATAGTATTTGTCTTTAATATCATCTTTAACATAGCTGGTGCTATGGTGAAATTAAAAATGTGCTCAGCGCGCGCGTGACATAATACACCGAAAATTGCTTGTAGCTTCATATAAAGTAAACAAGAAATTGCAATTATGAATTTACCGTTATGCAAATTACGGTGGTACTTCGCCTGAAGAACATGCATCAGAGAAACAGGCCCAGAATTGCCACATTTAGCCTTATTTTGGTTTCACCTTGTCAGCATTTTGGAGTTGCACTGTGGGCAGGGCGTACATGGTGGTAGCGTCGAGCTCACGTCCGATCCCACCGAATGGCAAGAAGGCCCCCGTGGACATCTCCCCGCCTCTGACAGACGGCTTGAGCGGAGGCGAAGAGCCCGGGGCGTCATTATTGTTGTTCCGTTCGTCATCGGAGAGGCCTTCCTCGTCAAATCCAGGGGCCGAGTTCTCTTCGCTCTCGTCGGTGGTTTTCTTCAGCCGTCCACCAGTGGCATCATCACCGACCGCGGTCAGCCTACTAGCGGCATTAGCGGCGGCACGTTTTGCCACTTCTTGCTGTTCGCGTTTCTGTTTGCGCCATTTTGCCCTCCTGTTCTTGAACCATACCTGCAACAAATATAGAAAGGAAATGACACAACGTTAAATTGAAGCAATTTACAAAGCAATTTTAAGGGCGGATCCGGAACCAAATTTTCGGGAGGCCTATTTTTGAGGAGGGGTGGGTGCAAAAATTGAAATTTTTATTGCCTTAACGAGGAGTATCTCAGATATTGTAACTTTGTTCACACATGATGGTCAAATTCAAATTTATTCCCTCGATTGTTTCCTGCAA
Source organism: Acanthaster planci (assembly GCF_054643075.1). Lineage (NCBI taxonomy): Eukaryota > Metazoa > Echinodermata > Asteroidea > Valvatida > Acanthasteridae > Acanthaster > Acanthaster planci. The sequence goes on from NC_141777.1 coordinate 1,391,630, forward strand.
ATCATTTCAATGCTAGTCCCGCAGCCCGAAAGAAGACTGCAGTTAACCATGCGTCGAATGCCTATATTCTTTCAACCGTTTCCGGTGAATGTAAACTTCATCCTTTCAGACAGACGTTCAACCGTCTCCGGTGAATATCAACTTCATCCTTTCCTTTGACGTTGTATTTTTTCCACTAATAACAGAAGATTTGCTAAGAAGTTGGGCTAATTGTTCTCTCATCTTTTCCCCCAATGCTCCAGGTCATTGTCAAATGTCATAGGAAAAACATTTGTGTCCGTATATCCAAACGCCACATGAGCTTTAGTTTTTATACGGAGTTTGTTTTTTTTTAATTATGAGTCTCGAATCTTTATAATAGTTTGTTTCTTGATAATTTTGAAATACTATATTCATGGAGTAATTTATACTTTTAGGGGCTGCATATATTTAGGGGTTTCGATCTTTGTACGTTCACGACCTCATCAATAGTAAAGATGTCAACAACAAATCCGGACTTTGCAGTAGGCTGGCTGTGAAGCGCTGTGAAGACCTTCATGTGCAGCGCGCCATCTTCTTTGAACAGGCCAAAGACCTCGCAGTCTTCACAAGCACGGTTTACCAGAAAACAAGGAGATATCTGTCAGGGAATCGGCTTACGAGCGGAAAGCTGCTATTCTGTCTGAAATCGGCAAAATAAAGATTTACATGGACATAAACCGGATAAGGAACAATGGCTCCACAAGCCAAAGATGTTCGGGTGAATCTCCCTGTCGTCCGTTACCGAGCAAGCAGCCGGCGGGCACGCCGGAATTACGGGATAATAACCCCGCTATACATATCTCATATTCTTCTGCTTCAGACACAACTCGTTGCGTCGTGGGCTTTTTTTTTTAAGGAAAAGATGGAAAGCCCCAATCCGATTCCGTTTTAAAACCAAAAGCTTCTTTAAGAGAAGCCAAAAATTCGTTGAAACATGAAATATTGAGGTTTTTGCCGTCTTCGAGTGCTTAATAGACAACACACAAGCACTCCAAATTGAGTGATTCTAAAAAGTTGGGGGATGCTCAAAGCTTCTGTTGTTACGTTTCATTTGGTATTTCCAGGACAAAAAAGATGTTTTTGTTCCAGATGCGTGAATCCTAACAAAGCGTGCCGATTACGCAAATTTGTCGAATGCAGCTTTGAAAGCTAAATCCTCGGGTGCAACAGTCCGGTAACAAAACCCGACAGGCTCAACAAAACGCCGGTACACAAACGACTCGGTACAGTTACAACGGCGGGTACGAACGGTGAAAATAACAACCACGAGACACAAACAGCCCCTAGCCTTGGATACCACTTGTAAATACCGGGCCCCCTTTTGAATCCGAACAGCTTTGGCCACAAGGCTATTTAAGCTTAATTTGATTTCTGAAACCGCGCTTCGCCTCAATCCCTTAATATTTTAAATCAAGTCCAGTGATCATGATCCCCGCTAGAGGGCTCGGGGCCGTTGTCAAGCCGTGCCGGGCTCGATGTTGTCGACCCAGGGAAACCCTTTCGGGCCCGCAAAAGGCGGAAAACTAGTCGAACCATCAAGGGGATCATTAATAAGTATTCACCGCCGAAGAGACACAAAGGACACCACGGACAATCAAGATGGTCTAACGAGGGGATATTGTATTAGATCGTTGGGAACTTCTCACAGGATGACTGAAACATCTACATGACCACAGAATGACCAATATGAACTGCAACCATTATGGTATCATATTGTTTTCGCAATTGAATGTTTTTTGTGTCCAATTACTGAGTTATTATTGTGCCACCAACTGAGAGATGAAACGATCTTTGATTTAACCTCTGTAAAACGTTCGTCAAAAGTGTCTACTGTTAGGGTGGGGACGGTGGGACTGGGTCATTCTTCGAAAGTTTTAAGAGGAAATATTGCCAAATCTTTCCTTCAGTCATTGTTATTACTTTTTCTGATGTTATGGCTGATTACAAAATTATAGCTAGTTCCGAATTTGCCACGGATGCTGTAAGTTCAAACTTTCAGATTTAATATTATGTTTGATGCCAACTTATGCGGTACAGCCAGCCTGGATGGGTTGGTGGGTGGGTGGGTGGGTGGGTGGGTGGTTTTGTGGGTGGTGCTGGTTGTTCATGAATTTCTTCAAGTCTGACAACCTGGCATCTCACCTCAACTCTCTCCTCCTTGAGATCCACCTTCATGGCGAGCTCCTCCCGCAGCATGACGTCAGGGTAATGTGTCTTCTCGAAGGTGGCTTCCAACTGCTCCAGTTGCTCTTCCGTGAAGATGGTGCGGTGGCGTCGCTTCCGCTTCTGATTGCGGGCAATCAGGTCGAGATGTGGGTAGCCGGGGAAGGGAGCGTAGGCTGAGGGATGACATCAAGAATAGGGGGGGGGGAGAGAAGAACAGCATTAAACTTGGCTTCAACCTCCTGTTTTCTGGGTTCAGTCTTCATTTCAGTGCTAAATTGAAGAGAGGAGTTGGCATAGGCGTCAAAGGGTAGGAGATTTGTTTTGTATAGCGATCGACGCTCATGACATGTCTGTGCCGGTATGAAAGCGACATTTCAACCATCTTACCTAAAAACTTCTGTGCTGGCGCAGAAAACCCTATGACCCCAAGTCCATCGCCGAGGATGAAAAAAAATGTAAATCCGAAAGAGAGATTGCATTTACCATTAATGTTAAGCAGGTCAATTTATGTTGATGGGGAGTGCCCGATGGGTTCAAAAGCTATGGGGCTCGCTGGGTTTGATCTACAGAGTTTGTTACGGGGAGGATTTTTTTCCTTGAGCAGCTCTAGAAATGAAGAAAAGTGCAAAAAGGATATTTCGCACACCTACGGAAATGTTTCTCACCTCCTAAGATTCAAAAACAGGTTTTTCATTAAAACTGATTTTTCATATCCTTGCGGTGATTTATGCTCATGCTAACTCTAAATGACGGGGTGAAAGCGTTCCTCGTAAGTTTTTTTCCAATACATGTACTACTCTCTCGGCTGGGAACTGTGGGTGTTTGTCAGTCCATATGACGCCAACGTCAGGACTTACGTTTGACTTAGGAGTCTCGCAAAACTACTTTTAAGAGGCCGCTTTTGACACAATTTATCAAAGGTTTGTCTTATCGAGGTAAAAACTTGTGTTGTTCTTCGATGTCCTCTAAACAAAATTCCCCCATTTCTGTGCTGCACCCCAAATGGACTGCTTTCTTGTTTTGTTTTCTATTAGTTTAAAATTTAGGTTAAAGGTTTAATTCGGGTGAGGTATGGACACTTATGTTGTTGTTTCTAATCAATCTTTCTGTATTTTTAAATGTGTGGCAATCTAGCCTTTTCTTTCAAATGAACGGTAGTAAGTGGCATTGGTGCAAATTTTTGCCTGAAATTGGGGGTGGGGCATGAGGATTTGTGGGGGCGAATGACCCGCCCGGCAATGGAAATTTGAAGGGGGAGGGTTGACACCATATAACATTATATGGGGGGAGTTTAAGACGTGCATTTATAATATGTAATATATTTATGCAGAAAATTAGAATGGCATATTGATGGCTTTTTAAAATTGTTGTCCCTTTTTGAGTGATATAGCGGGGGGTATAACCCCATCCCCTCGGGGTTTACGCCCATGATCAGTGGGTTATTATCATCTAAACTTCTAAAATGGTTCCTATATCGGTCAGCACGTTTTAAGTGATGTAAAAGTGTGCTGTGAGGCAAGCAAAATATTAATCACTAATTATGCTTGAATGTGCTAACTTTATTAGATTCTGATAAGGTTATATTGAAAGCGAACTGGTTTAGACAAAATAGCATAGCATTGCTTTGGATAAAAATTACAAGAAAGTCTGCACTTTCACAATTGATGTCACGATTGTCATGGCTATTCCAGGATTGATATAAATGGACCGATACACATTTACGTGAATAATAATTGGTCTCTGTGATAGCGGAAATATCAAACGTTAAATAAATATTCCAAAATGCCTCTTATGTAGCATCTCCTAAACTGAGTTGACGATTTCATTCCTTGTAAACTGAAAACTGTAAACAAAAGTTGGTTATTTGTCAAAATGATCACGTAAGCTTAGTCAAACATTTTTGCTAACTTTTGCGTTTTTAAGTAGCCTGATGGTCAAATAGACCAATAGCTTTCGTCAAATTTCAGGGTGTACTGGCTAAACATAATCGACAGTAAAAGAGTGTTATATTACAAGAGTTCCAGTGTCATTTTCTGTTAGTTTTGATAAACCACTATGTTTGGTTATCTGCTATATCAAAACACATTTTCGACAACCGGCAACCAGTTTGTACTAGGTAGTGCTTTTCAACGATACTTTGTCGATCTAAGATGACTATTAAGTTTGTCAACATAACTTGCCCCAAGAAACGTTGATGCATTCGCATTGACAGCACAATTCGGTTTCGAAAGACTCGAAACTATGCTGGAATCTTTCTCTGACAAAAACCCTGCTGAATTCCAGCGTCTATAATTCGTGTCAGTACTTCCGTACTTTGACCTCCGCAATAAATTCGCAGATTTTCCCGGGACTGTCTTTTTTCGAATCCTAACATGCACGTATAAAAATAAGGTTTGGTGCACGACCCAGATTATGATTTGAGAATAGAATAGTGACCACAGGTATTTCTGATGATGGATATACGTCAGGGAGATGTTAATATTAATTGTTGATATATTGTCCTGCCCAATGTGTATTGTAACACCGTATACTCAGTGTTTCCCCGAGAGCTTGTGAAAACAAAAAACAAGCGTAGTCGGTTGGGACTCGAACCCACGAATTCCTGACCACAGGGAGTTTGTATAATTTTTTTGAAAGGCTGTCCAACTGAGAAATTGGTTTCTTTTTCGGATGCTCTGAAGATTTCGTTTATGTTTTACGAATAGCGCATTTAACCGCATTACGGAGAACACTTATAAAAACTGCACATTTTTAATACCTGGTGTTGAAGTTTAAGCGACAAAAGCCTTCCATGCTGGAGCAGAAAAACAAATAATGGTTCGTGCTAATGGGATTCATCTAGGTGCCTGAAATTAGCAGAAACACGTCATTCTAAAAAGACTAATTGTCATCCTGACAAGACGGACTTTATGGTCAAGAGCACAGGTCAAATTGGCTCACTTCATATCAGTTTGTCAGCGCGACAAGTGGTTGTTTTCTGTGGACTCCTTAGAGCATAAATATCGCTTGACTTAGAAGGGAAGGTATAAAATTCATGTATTAAAATTCGAAACCATCAAGTTCGAGTGTTTTTCTCCAGGCCTGTTAACTCTCATTCCCGAAACCTCCGCTTTCAATATGATTTCACGTACACCCTAGGGGTTAGGTTAAGGACACATATACGTACAAATAATCTATAGTTTGCCAGTCAGAACAGAAATTAATTAAACCAACACAAGAAGAACTTTTTATTTCTGAACATTGGTTTTTTTCGCATGGCTGAATTTCCCTGAAGAGATGGTCATAAAGTTGTTTATGGCATTTTGGGCACATTCACAACGAAAACGTCATTCTTTTGTCCTGGTTAATCGATATTTCAAGTTGTAAATTTGGCTTGATTTCGCACATAATATTTTGGTCTTCTTTGGACAGTTTGTTGTTTTTTTCTTCAAGCAACTGTTGTAGAAATATCAAAATGTATAACAGCAAGGGGAATAAGAGAGGAGTTGACTAGGAAAGCGTCGCTGAGGTCGATAAACAACAACAGATAAAGGCTTGTTTACTGCTGTGACATTAAAGCATTTGTATCTTTGAAATATTAATATTAAAGAGTGCTTAAGAGAAGCTGACAAAATTAAGAAGACATCTTCTGTTCTCTTATCGCCACTCTAACTTGGACTTTGCCCGAATCAGAGATAACGGAATCTAAACGTGATCAGTGCATAATTATACTTTTACTGTGCCTGGAGATTTCTTTCCGCCAGACTGTGTTTCGATTTTCCTCAAGTCTTTAACTTGATGTAAGAGAGAGGAATAGGTATAGTGATTCCAGACTCACCCAAATAATACTCATGAGGTAACATGGGGAAGTGCGGATGGGGTGCCACTGGGAAATACGGGCTGTGCCTTGTGGACGGGTGGTGGAGCGCGTAAGGCCTCGGTGCGAGGATGTTGTCGATGGTGAACCTCGACGGTGGGCTTGGAGCATTGCCTACTGCGCCCGCGGCGGCCCCGGCGCTGAAGTAAGCGGCTGCTACAGATCCTAAAGCCGACAGGCTGACCGGTGGTTGAGACCCAATGTTCATCTCGTTCCCAAGGAACATGTAACTCCTGCCGTTTGAATTGAAAATGGAAGGAAGCAAGCCTCAAAGCGGTCGAGCACGCGACGTGTCCTTGAGAGCGCTCTGTATTTCAGTCACTTTTGTCTTTCATGGGTTTTGCTCGGTTTTGCAAAAGATAATCTGAAGCAACAGCCCAAGAAAAGTTTGCTTTTATACTGCTGTGTGTAAACCGAAGGAGAGATACAGCTTAGCCAGTCGTTTTCACTTGGTGGGTTTGGTCAGTCAAGTTAGCTGCAATTTGATTGGCTGCCAGCTGGCCAATAGTCGTTCTCCTGAGATCATTATCCATTGGATCGTACCCATTGCAATGGGGGCGCAAGTGACGGCGTATCTCTTTTTCACTACGTGGATAATGAGCCACTCAACAATGCTTAAAGAACCTTCTCCATTTTTTCTTTTTATCTCTGTTGTAGTGAACACGATGACGCAAATGAAAGGGTTTTTTTTTAGCAAACCATCTACATTTTTTCAGTATAAATCCCTTGGTGTAAAATTACAGATAATTATAGCGACCAATATCCCGCCTTCTTACGCACACAAACGGTTACGAAATTCCACGCGGTCATTACAGAGCACATGGTTTTCTGTTTCTGTTTACATTCAGAGTGGACCAGAACGATTTTTCAAAGATTCTGCGCTGTGGTGGCGTGTCCTAGTCAATCAACATTTTAGTTGGTATGACGTGGATATCGACTGGAATATCATGAACAACAATTCCAAACGGTTTCCAGCTTGTGCGTGAAAAAGAAAAGGCACAGCATTACCACTTTGTGTTACCGCTATCCGTTACCGCTGGCGATTTTTTTTCCTAGGAAGGTTGGGGTAATTATCATATACGGGCGTGGTTAACTGCAAGCTCAAGGAGGTCAGTGGACACTTATAAACTTAAGCGCTGAGGTCCAACCAACTAACTCCCCACCAAGAAAGAAATTACTACATATAGCCTCGAACCCTCGGCTTGTTAGTTCAAGGATAACGCTCTTCTGACACAGCTACCATGCAAGTTGGCCAGAAGAGAAATTTTGTTGTGTCTTACACTTAAAAGTTCGTACCCCATTTACGATAATTGCCGCCAACCTTCCAATATGAAAAGCACATGCTTAACGGTTAATTAACATATGCCCATGTTATTATAATTACCCCTAAACTTCCTAGGAAAAAATTACGCTAACCGCCCGGGTGTGTAAATGGACCTCAAGACAGAGTGGGGAAGCCAAAAGCGACAGGACATGGCATTCCTTGCGAATGTATTTTCTAACAGTGGCAATACTTAACCCCACGTCAGAGGTTACGACACAGATCTTCTGAAAATAGCCTTCATAATATCCAAGGTATGTGTGAATTTTTAGCAAAACTGAGAAATCTAGCTTTTTAAAAATCATTTTCATTGTTTGTTGAGCCATGTAAAACTTGATATGACAATTCGCCATTCTACGAAGGGAAAACAAGCCCTAAGAAGCCCTACTGGTTAAGGAAATGTATGCAATATTCGCATAGAAATTTTGGATCGAGATACAGCCAAAATGCATTTTTTTTAGCACAACAGCCGTATATTCCATCAAATTAATTTGTCGTTTTCTGGTTAATTTCAGTGATGGAAAAATGCCAGAAGGACACCAGGAGGGAGATTCTCTACCTCTCCCAAACTGCATATATACTGGATGCATCAGTGAACAAAAGTGGGCATTATGAGGATTTTGTGGTTTGGTGTTGCGTTCACTCCATAGAAGTCGCTATCTCTCTTGCTTGCGACTGGCACAAGCAATCACACAAAACAAAGCCCAACACAAATAGGGGACCCTTACAGGATGATCGTCTTATTGGGGACACCCCATTGTTTTCTGAAGGGGGAATTCCAAATCGGATTTGCCGAGCTCTCGTCCCTTTTTGAACCCCTTCCCTCAATGACCACCCACCATCAGAACTTAAAAGGCCCTCTTGTTCTTTATTCTACCAGAGATTTCAAAGGATTATCATTATGTTTCCTAAGTGCTCTCCCCTTAGCAATGATGTAAGGTTTTTTCTTGCTGCTTTAGTGCTTGGCGTTCCCTTTTTGACGTAAGGTTAAGTTAATAGCACAGCAGGTGGACATGTAAAGTAACCACGCGTTTCACTTACCTTGGTGGGTCCCTGCTGTGCTCGCTTGCATTTGCGCATTGTGGCGACGCATGCGTGTCAGAATCGAGACAAGAAAAAACTACCGGGTGAAGGAAAAACTCCTCCTTCAGATATTTACCCTAGCGCTCTATGCAAAGAATGTCGCAGGATGTTGGAATCTTAAATTTGATGATTTCAAAATAAGTATTCCTCAATAATTTGTCACATCTAAAAGTCATTGTTAAGGAAAGCATTTCTAGATATCACGGCAAAAGATCCTTCCACAACCTGGACCAATTAATGGACGAACCAGAGTAAAAATATTGGGGCGAGATAAAGATGTGTAATCTCAATGGGATTTCTCGGATATGATGCTAAAGTCGAGGGGTTTTGTCCACACTCCGAGAGGAAGGGAAATCAAACAGCGATGAGAACCGTCCTTATCTTGATTTCAAAAGTATCTGGATCTGGATAAATACTCTAAAAAGTTCAAAACGAGCATCACTCAGAACGGAACTGGGGGTTGTTCATTCCAGCTGTAGACGGTTTTGCAGTGATGTTTTGAAGCTAGATAACTTCTCCATAGAAGTCATGTGTTTTGGCAACTTCCAATTTCTTGCCATCTTAGGAAAGAATGAATGAAGATGGGATTGTGACAAAGACTGTAGGGTGACAAATTGATTTGTCTTGCAGCACCTAGTGTTCATTCGTGTGCGACATGATGGGGGTTATTGCGAATCAAGGAAATCTCTTATGTCCAAGTCAACATTGTGATGATTTTGTGTAGCATGACTAAGCTGCTGTACCGTCTTCTCTGCTGTAGGAGGGGATGTTTGAGCTTTTTTAGCCTTGCTGTAACAGAGCTGGTCCTAGTGTAATCTTGAATGATTGTACGCACCGCCCTGCACTGGACAGCCTCAATCTTGTCGATGTTTTTCTTTGTATGCGGAGCCCATAAAGAGCTGCAATACTCGAGGTGGGGTCGAACCAGACTCTTGAAAGCCTGGGCTTTTACATGGACTGGAGCATTATTAAGGTTTCTATGAAGGAACCCAATGACACTATTGACTTTCACTGTGATAATATCTATATGCTGAGTCCTTTTCACGTCAGATGAAAGGATAACACCAAGGTATTTATGTTGATTTGTATAAAAAAGGGTTCCGCCCCCCCCGACTCGGCCTATTAAATGGATACGTCTTTTTTTCCCTCTGCACCATCGTCCAGCTATGATTAAAAAGGTGATCGGACCGAACTATACACAATGTTTCATTCTTAGCACGCAAACAAGCGCAAATAGAAAGAAAATATCAGGGATTCGTTCAACGAGAATTTTGTTTGTGATGTTTTCTTGGGGTCAGTCTGGGAACTAGACTCACCCGCACCGTCTTTCTTCCCCTGCTACAGCGCATGCACGGTATATGGTTTCGTACCTCGATTTTCCAAGTTCAAGCTTGAGGGGGCAATTAAAATGCCTAGCAAGTCTTTCAATAATCGTGGAAGTCAACTAAGTTCCCAAAAAAGCCAGTTAGATAGTACCATTCTATCCATAACGCGGTAAATAAAGCAAAAAGTAGCAATTCAAACAAAAGCAAATAAGTTTATTTAAAAAAAAAAGAAATTAAACTGTACATAAAATGTACATATTATCTAGAACAATTGAAAGGATCTCTAACAAGATAACGTAAAAACAGTCAAAGTTGTGTGTCTTTTCCTTTAACAAAAAAAGAGAAATATTTGCCAAGAGACTTTAACTGACAAAAAATAATGTAACTCAAGCACAAAGTTTGCCAATTCCCATTTACGTAACCAATAGTTACACAACTCTTTTTTGGGTTCAAAGGAATACAAGCCAAACTCTTTGAGTGGTGCCAAACTTATTATCAAGCAAAGTAAACTGTAACAAAAATCCAATGACAATTCCAATGTCTGTATACTTCCAAATTCTGGGCTATAATACGTCAAAGTCTGCAGCCTTCTACGAAATTCGACCCGATGACCTTTGGGTTGAACTGTCTTCTTTGATGACGTACTGTGAGATAATTGCCCTGGCTACCGCACAGATGGAAAGAATTCTATACACAGACACTGCTAGTGTTTTCTAAGTGAATTCCTCAATATTTTGACTCAATAAATTTGAATTTTTAGAACATTGTTATCGCTGTCAGGTGTCTAACAGGCGTGCCGGGACAAAATAGTGTCCGTTTATGGAATTCTATCAAAAACTGTGGTCAATACCTATTTGGAATTGAAATTATTCAGATCCACAAATTCAAACGGCTTTCATTGACTACAGGCCGGTTCATACTTCAGGCGAATGTGAAAGCAAGGCGAATTTTACGTCACGAAAGATTTGCAGCAAAATATCGCAGCGCGAAGATTTGATCTGATGCCACAAATACGCGTTTGTGTTCGCTTTCGGTCAAAGTATGAACCGGCCTGAACTCCAAAATGTAACTTCGCTGATTATGCAAAGAGACAACCGAGTAGTTGGACTAACGTCGTGTGACGTCTTGTCAAAGATAAGGGGTATGTCGGTCTCAGTCTTTAGGCTTGCTTCGACATATCGGCTGACAGGCCATAAACTTGTGATAGCCTTATTCACTTGCCTTGGTAGTGACTTGACGACGCCACAAAACTTTCAGACTCAAATCTTGGACATCCGTTGCTCGAGAACACTTACAAGAAACTCTCACACCCCACCTCAGCAGCTAAAACGACTGCTTCCTATGTCCCTGAAAAGGCGCATTCACATCATGGGTCCTAAAATTATGCTGCGACTTCCAACAGGATGCAACAAAAAGATCAATATGAAATGAGACAGTGAATCACCATAAAAACTGTTGAGGAGGAGCGTCTTCCTGTAGGTTTTCAGGTCATATATCCACAGTATTAGGCGGAATGTCAAATTAGGTATTTCAAATGTCAATAATAGGAAACTGAATGTCCACACAACATTATAAAACCAGAGTAAAAGTCTACCTAGCCACATCATTATCAAAATAGATAATTCAAAATAATGTCAATAGGGAAATCAAATATCCACATGAAGAAATGTGTTATGTAACCAAGTGACCACCGATGCATAACTTCATTACATGTGCGTCAAATGCAGCATTGGTAATTTAAATATCCCAAACAAATGTTAGGTAGCTATTGTGTTGAAGACTTTAGAAGTTGAGCACAATATGCCGTACCATGAAATTCCCGACGCTGACAAGCAGCGATATTACGATGCCTTCGTAAAATTTCATTAAGAAAAAATTGGGAATAACTTTTGAAATGGACAGTAATTACCTCATCTGGAAGGCATTTCAAAGACTGATGTAAATAAAAGAAATAGCTAGGCCTTAGTAACAGTTGGTTTAAAAAATATCTACCATGATTTTCAGGTGAAAGTATCATCTCAAATCATGATCATTTCAAACATCCACTCATTGAAACCACTATGTAACATCTGATTTCCCTAGTGGACGTTTGCTTTTTTGTGTAGGTATTTCACCCACGAAGTGGATATTGATTTACTTTTTTACATATTGTGATACCTAGTGGACATTGGGATGATCTATTTGGACTCCACGTCATATTCTTGGCATATGATATGTCTATGCTGATGATTACTGTACAAGTGTGGATATTTGACCCACCCCAGTGGACATTTGATTTACCTATTTGTATATTGTGATGCCTAGTGGACATCTGAATGACCTATTTAGACTTCGCGTCATATTCTTGACGTAATGATCTGTCTATGCTGATGATTACTGTACAAGTGTGGATATTTGACTCACCCCAGTGGACATTTGATTTACCTATTTGTATATTGTGATGCCTAGTGGACATCTGAATGACCTATTTGGACTTCACGTCATATTCTTGGCATATGATATGTCTATGCTGATGATTACTGTACAAGTGTGGATATTTGACCCACCCCAGTGGACATTTGATTTACCTATTTGTATATTGTGATGCCTAGTGGACATCTGAATGACCTATTTGGACTTCACGTCATATTCTTGACGTAATGATCTGTCTATGCTGATGATTACTGTACAAGTGTGGATATTTGACTCACCCCAGTGGACATTTGATTTACCTATTTGTATATTGTGATGCCTAGTGGACATCTGAATGACCTATTTGGACTTCACGTCATATTCTTGGCATATGATATGTCTATGCTGATGATTACTGTACAAGTGTGGATATTTGACCCACCCCAGTGGACATTTGATTTACCTATTTGTATATTGTGATGCCTAGTGGACATCTGAATGACCTATTTAGACTTCGCGTCATATTCTTGACGTAATGATCTGTCTATGCTGATGATTACTGTACAAGTGTGGATATTTGACCCACCCCAGTGGACATTTGATTTACCTATTTGTATATTGTGATGCCTAGTGGACATCTGAATGACCTATTTGGACTTCACGTCATATTCTTGACGTAATGATCTGTCTATGCTGATGATTACTGTACAAGTGTGGATATGTGACCTGAAAAACCTATTAACGTAACTAGAGTCTCTTTGCAAACGGGTGCTTTCTGTGGAGACATCTCTTTTGAACAATAAGGATTACTGAAGTGCAATAAGGTGCATGATTCCATTTGGAGGTTGAACCTTCGAAAAATATAGTTACATATGAAACAAAGATAAGGCATAAAAGCCACTGACCTAAAAATGGAAATATCTTTCCAGTGGATTCTTTTTATTATAGAGAGCGTCGGTTAGGACAGGCTAAGTAGTGCAAGGAGGAACACAGACTATGGAACACAGAAGAAATAGGAATGCTATTATAAATAGCTGAAATTGGCAATGGAATAAAAGATAAGGGCTCCATGTTTACTTCCTATTAAATGGTCATGTAATTCAATTTATCGACTACAATAAAAACGCACCTTGCTGTTTTAAATATCTTGATATTTAATTAAGCGAATATGTATCTTCCCTAAATGTCATATCATCACAACAGTGCCCTCAGTTGTCCGGAAAAGCAAGTACAATTTTACATGTAAATGTTTAACAAGTGCACTTTTCAACACCCGTTACGCCGAAAGTGCATGTACAGTATGTCAAATAGTTTTCATGCACTGCCCAAGAATATGACGTTGCACAAAAGGTGCATCTGAAAAAAAAAACTCATCGCTAGGAACCTTTAATTAACCTGAGCGACTTATCAATTAAAGGTTGCAGGCCAGTAAATAGGAACAAAATGGCTTACGCAGACCGAATCATGATGATTAGACTTTCTAATTCTCTGCTATTAAAGTGTTTCGTGACACGTGGACTGCATGGGGGTTGTAAAGAAAGAGGATAGAATCTACTAGCAGGACTGCCAGCTGGTATTTCTGAAAATATCGGACCAAACGGGGCCCTCCAAATAGCTTTATTTTGCAATGGGGTGTAGGCATCAATTTTCAAAATGGCGATGGGCCTCATGACTGTTTTGGGGGGGTGATTCTCTCTGGAGAGAAATATCTTCAAACGTCATTGGTTAAGCCACTGAAAATTGAAAGGAAAGTGAAAGATGAGGAAGTGAGCTTTAGTTTGATATGCGTCTTGAACACCAGAGAAACTTGTATTTTTTTCTGAATTTTTGTAGTGAGGATATTTATTACATCTGTTTTATGGCAGCTCGTTTACTGATCTGCAGTCTATATAAGTATCCATGCACCCTACGCATTAGCCTTTAGGAAGCATGGCTAACACAATAGGAAGGCGTTATTGAAGTGGGTAAATTTGGAGCAAACACAAAAGATTTTACCCAAACCAAATAACGTCCCCTTATTGTGTCCACCATTCCTCTATACAAGGCTAAATCTTTGGCTGCTATTATGAGTGCACAGCCCAATTCAAGGGAAATTCTACACCAGGCCGAGGCGCTCAAAAAGTACGACTACAGTTTATTTTAAAAACAGGAGATTTGTTTGAGAGGCCTGAGGGACTTTGGTTGCTTGCACCTGGGTTGCGAACGTGGTTGATGATTTTACATCGTTTTCAATTGGGGCTTGAATTGGTTCAGTGCACCCTTATGACGAGGCACCGCCACAGGTACTAGGTATATTTATGTCTGTGGGCAAAGATCATATGGTTTTTGAACAGCGCCCCCAATTGGTTATTTCTTTTGAGTCAGTTAACATCTCTTTTTCTTTCGTCATTTACTGACACAAACATTACAGTATTTCATTAGGATCGTTCTTGCATTTACTCTTTTAAATAAAATAAATTACTTATTAATAAATGTCATATGACATTTAACTTATCCATATTCTGACAGAAATAAATAATTCATTGAAATCGATGAAAGTTGCAAGGTTCTGAGCAGAGCAACTAGATACTGCCAAAATTCAACATGACGAAGCATTCATCCTCATTCGGGATTGGATCGCAGGAAGAATTGATGAGAACACCCATGTGGGCTTAAACTATTCAAAGATGCCGTTTCTCTGCAGTCAGGCCTGGAAAAGGGTCGATACGAGTTATGGCCACAACTCTTTAGTTTGACGATAATTGAAACGCAAATGAAGATGAATGAGCCAGATTGTTCTGCTTTGAAATAGACCCCGGAGGGGTGACAGAAAATAGGATCGCTAACTAGTGAGGACGCCCTAACAAGTACCCGGGCAGGGACTGGATCATGGATGTTCAATTCATTTTAAGGGCAAAAGTGTCACTGGGATTTGCCCAAATGTAACTTAATTTTAATGCATTTAAAATCAAGTTATAATCGTGTGGAGGGCCGGCTTGTTTTAATGTCGGGCACAGCGCAGACGCGCTCAGCGATCCGAGCAGGAACAAAAGAGGGTGTGTTTTCAAATGAATGACTTTGGCACAAGCTCACCACGTAGGCGTGGCAGTACATGTGCGTTTGACGCGGGCACGCTGAGTACACGCAGTGAATTTATGCTGGAATTCAGCTGTCTTCGCGTGTGCGCCAAACGCGTAACCCTGGAGCCCAGTTGGAAATCTTTTCACTATCCTGTCTTTCTTTCGCCAGTGAGGGTGCACTCCAACTAGGGGCGTGTCTGTGGCACCATTGATCTCCATTAAAGACTGGATAGGACATCGCGTCCAAAATTTTCAGGAGGGTAAATAACGAGCGTTGCGAATATCGTTGCGTGTATTTTCAAATCGAGTTTTTCAAAAACCGGTTGAGGTTTTTATGTTTCAATCGTCAGATTTCGAAGAAAAACTGAATTCTGCACCTGGAATGGATAAATTTGGAAAGAATAATGGTTGGGGTGTGCGCAGCAGTGAATTACCGGAGATTAACGTCAAGTTTGAAAGCAGAAACAGAAGGAAACGAGAGTCGTGTCAGAAAGTTTCTCAAGTTGTACTTTATAATGCTTAACTTTAATCCTGTATAGACCGAGTAAGAAATTTATGACAGTCTATCTAGCCTATCAGGCTTCGTAGGCTTATATGAAACTTCACTAACTCGAAGTTGGGACCGTCTTAAATGTTACTTATAGGCAAAAGTGGTTTTAAAAACTGAATGACTAATTTGTCGTTTATTTTCCCCAGATTTCACCGGAAAAATCTCCAAGACAGCTATGATTTGTGTTTTTCGGATCTAAAGACGCCTTGAACCCAAATTGTGTGACCGACGATGTGATATGAGTGACAGAATTCTTCTTCGGGGCAGACATGATCCGAAGTGAAAGTGCTAACGTTTCTGTTGAATGAAGTTACAAACCAGGGAATTCAAAGTCAACGCAGTTTGTTTCCACTTTGTTTTATTTGCACTATCATGAATCAAATGTGAAATAAAAATGCCAGAAAAATGTTGGATGATGATTGTTTTGGGTGTGCCCGCTGGGGTGCACCAGTGGTGCGCACTTTGGAAGGAAAACAGCTTCTTATCTGAAGTTGCCTTAACTAACTGTAACACTGCTCGGTAGACGATTCCGTGCGCTTCTTAAGCTTCGGAGAAATGCCTCTCAACGAAGGAGAATTTAAAAAAAAATCATATTCAGTGTCCTCGCCAGCTTCCGTTTTGGAGGTCGCCTGTTTTTACGACAGGAGAAACGTGGCGAGAAAAGCAAAAATGTCAAATAGTCCATCGGGAACAAATGCTTGCTCTTCGGAACTACTTTCTTTAGAAATCTGTCTGTCACAATCACCGCTATGCATGCAGTCGACCGAGTGATCTCCGACCATGTTTTCTTTATGGCTGCGTTGATGGCCGAGACTGTAAATTTTACGTGGAATGGGCTTTGTTTTTTATTTAGTGTGAAACTGTGTGACACTGGCAGCTACAAAGGCGCAACACAAACTATAAAGTACTGGAATTTTGGCCAATTCTCGTGTCCAACACCTCTTGCTTAAGTGAACCTTTGAGCAGGGGAACCGCCAAAAGACGGCAGTCTATAATTAAATAACATAAATAAAAGCGCAAAAATACGTGAAACATCTTAATTTTTAGCTGACTATTTCAACAGGCCTGTAACAACGCTGCTTGATATTTTTTCAGCGAGAAAACTGTAGGCTTTAATTTCAAATTTAGCAAAGGGAAATTTCATTTTTCTTTTTTAATCAAAAGGGCCCACGCAATGTAAGTTCAATGAACTTCATGTAAATGCTCCTTTGTGTCCCATTAGACCTTATTTTCCATTTGAGTAATGTCATTTTTAGGGCATTTCGGTTTCTTTTTTAGGTTCATAATCATATTTCTCTGGCGTAAATTTCATTTATTCTGATGATTCGTTGCAAATTTCAGTTCACGACAATACGCAACTGAGCAATGTTTCCTTGTGAAGATATTTGCTCGGCAAAATTCACAATTTGAACAGAGAACTGCCCAGAGTAATAGTGTTCTTTGAGGAAAACCGTTGAAACTATTAAATGTTCATAAAAAGTGCACTTTTAAATACGGGGATGCAAAATAGTTTTTTAACATAATAAGGCTTTTTATGTGAAAAAAAAAGTGGGAAAATCAAGTTAAATTATAAATTCACAAAAATCAGACACTTCGTTCTGTAATATATAAATAAACTATTTACGTCAAGCCAACTTTTCATTTTTTGGTAATTCTTGAACCAGAAAAGGGACTATTTAAAGAAGGTCTGTGCATTCGATGTGAGCCGAAGTCTGACTCCTCGAACCCAAACATAAATACTCTGTTTTTTCTTTCAACTTTTTTCCAAGATATTGCAACAAAAAAGACGACAAAAGTTGGATATTTGGATGAAAAAATATCCCGCAGTGTGATTTGACTTCATCATTGCGTATTTCACAATTTAGACTTGAGGAAATCTGTTGTGGCAAATAATTTTGCACCGTATGCTTGAAAACTGTTTGTGGTTGAGTGTGAATAGTTTACGTTTTACTTTGGTATACTTGGAGCACGCCTTTCGGGTTATATTTTCGTTTTTTATGTCCTCCCCATTACTATTTTCCACCTTTTGGAAATAGAAAGTATTCAATAATTGTCTACAATAGTAAGATATTTAAAGGACAGTGAGCATCTTTAAACAGATGATGACACAAAGTGCTCGAGAGGAAAAGCTGAGCGAAATGACATGATAGGTTTCATTGTGTCCATTGTGAGACTGCGCAGAACACCTGGCGGCATTTCCTGGCCAACCAGGGGGTCTGTTGTGTCGCGTTCCTGACGGCTAGCAAGCAGGTGGTAGAACCGGTTGGTGATTGGGAGCGTCACCTTGAAACACTGGTCCCAAGGGTCTGCCGCCAACTGTTATTGATTTGAATCTAACTTTGCTGTTGCTGCATCCATCTTTTTGCCGGCTTCTTTATTCGGACAATGTCCGTTCTTTGTACTTTGAATATCACAATCGATGTGTCAGGCACTGGTGAAACTCTGAGCCTCGCAGATATGGTAGAAGCTATTATTCAATTCAATATAAGTTATTATCCCATTAGAGGAAATTCCTTTGGCCTTTTTACACATAATATAAAATTTAAGAGTCAATACAGTTGATAGCCACATAATAAAAAGCTTATAATACTATACGATAAACAGATCACTGTACCGATTTTTTTTACATTAACAAGGGTCGCATCTTACAGTGTAAGAATTCTGCTGTTTGAAACAAAATATACACATCCGATAATCAGGTGAATAGGCCTTTTTCAGAAAACATTGACTCAGCGAAACCCTGAAAGCGTTCTTCCTCCATTTTTATCTCCTTTCTTCTCTGTCCATGTGACATGGCACACGGCTTATGTCTTTTATTGCCTCCCCGATTCTAATTACATCCCCCAACTCATCCCCATCTGTTGAGACCCTCCCCAGAAACTCGTTATACAGTCGAGGATAGTCACTCCTCATTCAATGACGAAATTTAACAGCATCCTCATTAACCCTGTAATTATCTCGTCTTGAGGAGGTTGGCGAAGAATTACGTAACACCGACAAGGAAAGCAAATTTACGTCTGTGTCCTGGTTTATCATAATCGGGCGTACAATACCGCGCACACGGCCATCTCCAAAAACTCATTAGCGGTACTACTTCGGATATAGGATGTAGATTCAGTGTTGTTTATGCTGAACCTTTCTAACAACAAGAAAACAATACCAAGTAATTATTAACTAGGCGTTGGTAGCTTGCAGCTTGTTTCCGGCGAGCGGTTCACATGAATCAAAGCAATAGCTGCCACTGTTAATTAAAATTGTCAGCAAGGTGTACTCCATGAATACAAAAATTAATCATTTCCCGAGGTGTCATGACTGAGTAGGCCTACTGTATTGCTGAGTGCGGAGAAATTAACCTCAACGTGGGAAAGAAAATACAAAGTTGAAGGTGCGTGCAGACATCGTTGACAAAAAATTGCACCGATTGAATTTATTAGGGACCATTAAATATAATACTTAGTCCTATACGGGACATTAAAAAATAAACTGTGAGTTTATAACACCATTTTACGTGGATATTTTATCTTACACACTTAAACATCAATGTAAATTTCACCTTAGCATGTTAACGGAGGCATGAAGAGCGTTCTTGAAATAATACACCGACTGGTGACATAACCATCCGATTTACTCCAGCTGCACTTGCATCCTGTACATGTACCATCTCTAATCTGCCGATTGGTATTTTATGTGGTGCTGCGCCTTGAGTACAAGCCAATTTTCAAAAACAGCTGATACCAAAAGGCAAATATATCTTCATTCAAATCATGAATAAACAAGCTCTATTAAAATTTGACGCCGAACAAAAATTAAAAGAGATCCTCACCTCACCGCCATGGATGGCGAGAGAAACATGATAAGCTAATTTACTCACACATAATTAAAAGAAAACCGAAATCCTGTATTTTGCGATCCATTTCATAGAGCAGATTTAAAATCATATTTATGTATACAGCCTTCATTCAAGTCATAACGATCGGTTTCTTCATAATGTGAATTAAATTTAGGATATCGATGTCCACCCCAAATAATTATGATACGTTTGTTGTGTGCAAATAAACCTCGAATTTTAGGCAAATAATCTTACCTAACACAAACACGAAACACTGGCAAGAGTTAATGCAGCAGCGATAATGTTAGATGATGCGGAGCGTGCATAATTTATTTTCGAGAGATTCTCCCGCTGACGTCCTTTCTTGTGTTGTTTCTCGAAACGCTGTTTTATACCTGTGACATTCATATTCGATTTTTTTTTGTACGAGAAAAATAAAAACTAAACTCTTACGTTAGAAACTAAGAACGTTTTTAGATGGGAAGTATAGATATATAATAAGTTGACAGCCTCTTCCCGATTGTCGAGGGCTTATTTTTCAGGACTCCATTCGAGAGAGACTCCATTGTTCGAATTTGAATCCTTCCACTGCCGTGGAGAACTGCTAGTGATGCAAACGCTAATGTGGCCCCAACCGAGATATATACACACAGATTTCACATCGAGTGGATAACCTTTTCCGTCAGTGACGTACCACAGATCACGATTACGGTGTTTTACATCGGATTTTTACTCCTTGTTTGGACGACAAAATGTTGTTGGTAGAAAGCCAACAAGAACATGTACAGTTCATTCCAGGGTATTTACGGTACACTGAGCAGTACACCGGTACACCGTTTCATTTTTTCGTTCAGGGCCAGAAACAACACTTTATTTTCTGCAGTCATCATAAATAATCACACGTGCATATATGCGGGTGTCCCGTAATGGTAGTCCTATACTTGATACGAACGTACACTCGCACATGTAAGTTAGGTTATAGGTCCCTCAGATTCACCGTACCAGTGGCTAGGCAGGAGAGACTGTCGACGGGTTAGTTGGGCTGCGAGAGAGGTCACTGCACACGATATGCTGGATGATGAACATGGACTGTCGTGTATTCAGCGAATGAGCGAGATATTTCAAGCTTCCGTTTAAACATATTTACGACGAGCAAACTGGGCGCTCGTGTGTGGTACTTCAAGCGTAGTGTCGACAGTGAAATTTTGTCGGTGCTTGTCTGATGTATTTGGCATAGTTTGGCTGATGATACATTGCCAAGTCATCCCTAGCAAGTAACGCAGATTTAGAATAAGACTCACACGTAACGATTGTGATTTCAACCGGCCTGAAGCTGTCATTGAAGGGCTGAACTTAAACTTGCCATTCCTGTATGTGAAACTATGGGGTACGTGTCCCAACGCTTTGTCTCCAAGATCGATCAAAACCTGCTGTGCGGGATATGCAAGGCAGTCATGAAGGATGCCGTGCTGACACGGTGTGGGCACGCCTTTTGCGACCAATGCCTCGATACCTGGCTAGCACGACCCCTGAGCGGCTCCTGCCCACAGTGCCGAGCGTCCGTCAGCAAGTTCCAGGTCAGCCCCGTCTGGGCCATACGGGAGATTGTCAGCAACCTCACGGTCGAGTGCGATTATGGTGACCGAGGATGCCGCCTTGTGATGAGAGTGGAATCTCTGGAGAAGCACCGGGCCAGCTGCGCTTATGCCCCCGTCGAGTGCGCCGGCTGCGAAACAGTGGTGAGCCGCTATGAGCTCCCCCACCACCAGGGAGTGTGCGCCAAGATAGCGGCCACCGCCAACGAACCCGACCTAGACGAGCCCAGGGTGAGGGAATGGTCGGATCAGCTTGTGAAAGATCTAGAGGCCAAGCTCTGCAAGACAGAACAGCAGCTGAAGCAGACCAAGAAGAGGTTGGAGACATCGGAGAGCAACGGTCGCAAGCTGGAACGAGACCTGTGTGAAGCCAGACTCCAGCTCCAGCGGAAACAAGGGGAGTGCACCTTCCTGCACCTGAGCAGCAACCCGGAGTTTGACCATCAGTACCCTTACGGCTTCTCTCCCGAGAGTATCTCCAAACTGTCCCTCCTGATCGCTTGCCATTTGCTCCGAAAGCCCGACTACATGGACCGCAACCGCATCTTCAACTGCATCAAACGGTGCTACGACAGCTTCGCACGGTGTGGGTCCCACTTCGAGCACGACGTCCACATGCTGGTGGCCACCGCCTATGCTAGCAACTGGTTCACGGAGAACCAGAGGATCAACTTCCACTGTTGGCTCCAGAGCATCGCGCGGTACCGTAAATATGCCGACTTGAGTGGCCCCCCACATCCCGGCTGCACCGCTAGTGTCATCAGGAGGACCACATCATTACGAAGCTGAAGATTTAATTCTATCATCTTTTTACCTTTATAAAATGTTTTGTCAAATTGTCTGTCTATACTGATACAAGAGCAAGAAGTAATACTTTTTAATTTAACGTCTAGTACAGGGTGCAATTGGATAAGTTTGTTTATACGTGTGACCCCCCCCCGCCCTTGCCCGCTTAGGAGAAAGTTAATATCAGCAGGACAGTGCCCTGCATTGAGATCATCTGAAACCTTATGATAATGACGCTCAACAAGTGTCCTCTTGAGTCCTGTTGCAGCTGAGCAAACTCACTTATTTACATCGGTGTCTTCATTATCTTTCTGCAATCTCACATATTTTTTCATTCCAGACATTATTTCGGACCTACTGTGTACGTAAGAAAGGCTTTGCAGGTACATGACACAGTGCAGTTCAGAGCGGGGGTATAAATTGGGTGGCTTCAGATTTGCAGACAATTCTCTGTTACTGATGTAGGTGTAGTTCATTGTTAAGCCTTCCCGTTAATCAATTGCCTTAAAATGAGTCCAAACATTCCAAGGTTATAAGCTGTTGTCAGCTGTCACCATGTAACAATAACCACTTGCGTTGCGCTGATGGTAGCTAGATCAATTCCACAGTGGGACCGCAAAAAGAGTTGAGTCGCTGATTCCATCGCAATTCAACATTTCATCATTAATAAATGGCTAAATTTCTCCAGCATGAGTTTGGTTTTGTTTGATGAGCTGAGTAATGGACGAGTTTTAATGATGATTAAGTATTTGTTGTTTCTACCACACCTCAAAATTGCGGCTATACAGTAAGCCAAAAGATGAGCATTTAATCAAACGAAATGTTAATATGTTGGCATCTAGTAAGAGGTTAGCACTCTCAGGATTCAGTGGATCACAACGTGAACCTGCTTTGAGCAAACCAATTTTTTAAATCCTCTTGGCCTAGCTTTTTTGCACCCTTGGATACGTCGCCTTGTCATTCATCTTTTGCCTGAGTAGCTGTCACGTTTATATTTGACACTGAGTGCTCTCGAGGAGTACGTATCATTTAGCAATGTTTGCAATTAATCTTCGTTAAATGCCCAACGGTATGAACTAAGTAACAGTTAAGTGGCGGGTAGGATGGGGATCAGAGAAACCGTACAGTTTGTTCTATTCTGGTTCTCAAGTGGATGTTTAGTACTTGTGTACAAAGCACGCAGCTGTCCCCAAAATAGTGTAGTGTCACGTCTTTTCGTGTTTAACGGACGTATGTGTGTAGCGCCTCAAAAGGCTGACAGGGAAAACAGCTATACTTTTTTTTTTGGTTACTGAATTGAGCAAGAAAACTAACATCGTTATGCTGAATATACAAACATTCTGTGGGGTTGAAATGGCATTGCTCGGGTAGGGATCGATCCTTGGGGATGATACGATGGATGATATGAGAAGAAGGAGATGATGTTTGTGCCATTTGTACCATTAGACGTGTGAGAGAGTCGAGGACTATAAAGATGTAGATCTGTGACACCTTTAACCCACCATGCAAAGACAAAGATCTCCACTTCAGGAAACGAGCGGAAAAAGCTCGTCATTTTTGTTCAGTGTGACAAAAGCCTTTCGATGCTCTTGTGAACCCCAAAATGCTCCTTCCATTTCAGGTACATGTAGATGTGCACGTGGGGCTCACAACAGGTAGAGATAAAAATTGTCTTATGTCTTGAAAGGTAATTACGTGTTTGAACGTTGCTTTGCCTTTTCATGTTACACTTTGCATTATCGAAGACTGTTTTCAACAACAAAATCAGGAGAGATAACTTAACCTGGAATACTGCAAAAGGGAAATGGGAATTCATGCAACCAAAAGACCTTGTTAGGACAAATCAGGAAGTCTGGTAGCTGTTTTTGTGATATGATATGTAGGTACGTTATTGTGTAAACTAAAGAGCTGAGCCAGTGTCATTATTTATATTATAGACTCATTAAATCGGAGAAATATTGTAATGCCGAGTGCACAATTTGCACTGAAATTATTGTGCTGAATTTGTGACTTTTTTAGCTTTCATCCTCAATATCTTCGATGGTGAATTACTTGTTGATTCAGATAATGTGTTAATTTGATAAACATTTTATGGCACAGGAAGGAGTGGTCATTGACTTTGTTTGTAGATACAGTTTACATTCGAGAAAGTATATTAGGAATTTGCTTTGATTTTATACATGTACATCCATCTTCTAGCGCGAAATTGTGAGTTGTACCTTGTCAAGTACCACTCCCTGACGAATGTGGATACATCAAAGTATTAATCACAATCATTACATATTACCGTAACAAGTGTATAAATTTATGGACACCCAAAGAGTGCAACTGATTTATTTAAAAGTGGCATCATCAACTAATATCTGTCCAACACGCAGCAACAGCCTATGTTATTAAGTTAGCTTTGCGTCACAGATGTTAATTTTAAACCAGATTTTGTGACTTCTATCCCTACACCGATTACGTTCACACTGTATCCTCAGTGTGCTCCAAGAGCTATAGCCTTCAGCCTGACAGCTTATTCTAAAGTTTCAGGGAAAATCTAGGATTTCATAGCAATCAAATTTCCACAAGAGTCTTTCTTGTTGGAACTTGTCATCTGGACGACAATGGAACAATCATTTACTGTGCACTGCTTCTGCCAGAGGCTCACAAGGTAACGCATGAGCGTCGGGGACGCGTTCTTTTAACAAAAGAAGAAAGAATTTCATGGCAGAGGTGCGTCAGTGAAAGCTAAACAAAACCTAAAGTTCTATATTTTGCAAAAAAAAAAAATACTCCGGGTTATTTTTTCACTATAGCGATGTCAAGGTGCCCCTTCTTTGTGCGGAACCTTTTCAGTGTCTGGTTCTCACGATCTGTACCCTGGCAAAGTAAACATTCGTGAGCAATGGATGCAGGTTCTGTGGAAAATGTTGTACATGTATCCAGCTATGTTCAATGTGTAAACGAAACAAATTACATTACTTAATGAATGGTGCTCAGCCTTTTTTTTCGTATTAAGAGTAGGACTTTGCATCCATGGCTAAACAGGATATCGATCATTCATTAATGATTAATTCCAGCCATTAGAGTGATAATATGAAATTTGCCACAAGTTTCAAATACAATAAAGTGACTCAAAATACAATCTTTGCGATACAAGACTGATATTGTACTGAAATCGCTGTTGCGGCGAAATGCGCGTACTGGAAGAGAGGCGAGACGATTGCGATCATACAGTTTGATATTTTCCACTTCTCTGTATAAACCTGGCGTCCGGTATCAGTTTGACGTGCACTCGACAGCCACACGACACAGGCATAGTTTCCTCTGTGTTTATGAAAAGACAAGATTCTTGGATGTTAGAGTCGCCAACAAGCCCTTCTATAGTTTGTGTTACGAATACGGTGTATTATGTATACAGTATGTTCGATCTCATCCTCAAAGTTTGGGTCATTGATTGGCCGGTGATTGGGAAGAGACAAAAGATCTGACGCAACTCACAAGTTATTAAATCTTCTGTTAAAATCAACCCTTAGGAATAGTTTGAATCAAGGACTTACACAAGTTTAAAAGTTTCTTTCCGTTGTCAAAACAACCCGGATTTGCCACGCGTAGGGGGTGACATTGAAATCCTCAAATGCCATAATAAATCAAGTCTGCGCTTGTATACATCAATGGCGACAGCGCAGACGTCAAAATATGGTCTTGTTTGTTGTAAAATTTGAGCAAAGTTTATCTGGGTATGTTTTATGTTGAGGTTGAGGGGCCCCAAAGAGGTGAAGTGTACACAGGGAGGGGACTGAGCGTCAAACTGTGGTACTTGCGAGGTAACTGGATTTTTTTGGAAGTCAGAAAGTAGGGACGCCTGTTTTGCTTTCATTTTATAAACGTGAAATCAAGAAAGTGAAAGAAAAATTGAAGCATTAAAATTCACTATCAGAAGTTCCCAACAATAAATTCTTCTTATCAAATGCCAGAGCAATATTAGTCTATTAAGTTTAAATCAAGAATAGATTTCCGAGAAATAAAAATTACAGAGTGGCAGCTGCAGAGGAGAGGGATTTTTGATCAGGTCCATTTTACCAAACTCCACTTGGTGTGGTATTTTCAAACACTATTCTGTAAATTTCACGTACGTTGCCAAACAGGACAAGGTTTACATTAAGATTGTTGACATTTGCAAAGTTTACCGCCAAAGAGCCAAAATAGCCCTTGTACAACCTCAGTATCGTACACGAACGGTAGGAGTGTATCTTTCCACGATCCTCATAAAAAACTTAGGGTGCAATGAACCTATTGAAACCCCACTGAAAACAGCGTAAATCAACAAACTTTCAGTAACACGAAAGCCGACTTTACTGGAGTTTCTCAAACAAAAATGAAACTATTGTCTTGACCCTAGCCTTTCCTCATGTTTTTTCTCTTTTGGCGGGTTAGCCAACCGACTGTTTGTCAATTATTCACGCAAAACACACTCGCTCCTCCAAAAGTGGTGGTTCAAGCTTGCTTGAAGCCATTTTTAAGCAGCTTTCCTCTATGTTCTCGAGCGCTGAGAACCATCTTCCATCCCTTGTTTATCCTGACCCATATTTCCACAATCCCTCCATTTTTTGGCCAAACAATCTCCTTTTTTTCACAATAATCTGCGGGGGCACTTTTTATGCCATTAAGGTCAGTAGAAATAATCATCCATTTGAATTAGTTCACTGCACTCTCAACTGCAGCTTTTTGGTAGACGAGCGCCCTCTACTGATGTCTTTAGACGTGTCAAGGTTCATGCGACGGAGCTTCCCACCAAAGCGTACAGCATGATGAGTCATAGATACATGTATATGACAAGGCCATTCTCAGCGCGCATTTGCTTTGTAATGTCCACAGCCAGAAGTAAGCAAACGGAAAAGACACACGTCAGCTGTTTGGCAATTGCACAATATTGTGACATCGACAACAACGACTGTATGCTATATAAAAGCAGCGGATACAGGTTCAGGTCACTATTTTGGTAAGGACGAATTTCCCTGGAAGACCACTTTAAAACATCGTAGGCTGAGGGTTCACTTCAATCTGCCGTACTTCTGTGTATGTTCATGTAAGTATTAAATATTTGACGATGGAACCGGTGCTTAGCAAGAATGACAATCTAAACCAAGAGACTGGCAATGGCAGCGCTTGTCTGGTTGCTAAGGCAATGAACAGGCTTGTTGCTATGGGGAACAGTAGGCCTAAGACCATAGCAAAGCTTTCGGCGACTCTGAAGTCATGTGTGGCCGTCCTTCCCTATCTAAACCCCTTGGACGCACTGGAACTTGCCAACAAACAATTACACAACACACCGCCTCACGTGGAATCCCAACATTCTACGCAGAAGGTTTACATACCATTCCTCTCTGTGGACGAGAGTTTCTGGGCTGAGGTAAGGCGTGATCTTCAATCGGGAAAAGAACAATTTACGTTCCCACCCAGCGAGAGCACCGAGGAGAGCATGTATGAAGGCGTTCTTCGCTGGCTTCAGAGCGACCCCGAGGGCACGAAGGAACGTCTGCGGGAGGAACTGTATCGGCGCTGTCGGCAGAAGCATCACCTTGAGGCGGGTTCGGTACTCGAACGTCTTGAAAAAATGGGTTTCGTGAAAGTGACAGGAGACGGGACGGTTAGCTTCCTTCTTCCTTCACCCAGGGACCTACGTGTTCTGAAAGAGAAGATGCAGATACATACAATTGACATATGCCAGATAACATCCCTTTGGAGTTCGTTAGGCCAAAATAATTTGGTCCGTCTAGTAGCCGCCTACCAATCAAAGTACCCGTTCCTTGAGAACAATTCAGACACATTCTTTTTCGGCGACTGGAGGTTCCCAGTGCCTATCGACGTGGCAGAATTTTACTCCTTGTGTCTCTTGAGTGAAATCGCCCCCAAAGACAGGCCTCGAAACAAGATAGATTTATTGCGAGTTCTGGAGCCAGTGTGCCACTGCACGTATGTTATCTCACCTTCCAGTGTGTTGACGAAGTATGAAGGACAGATTGAGCACAGACCGACATTGAAGGCGCGAAGGAGGCGTTCATATTCTACGAGTCAGTTATATTTACAAGAATTCGCTATTGGAGTCCACAAGAAACGGAATGTAATTCTGACACCAGAGGGACTTCTTGGTGTGACTGAGACTTCTGAGGAAGAGTTGAAAGAGCTCAGTGAGGCTGGTTGTGCCAAGCGAAAGTGTGTCACCGGCCAGTCTCGTGAGTTTGCAGAGATGCTGATAAGGCTCGTCCAGCCACTGCTGCAGCAGCAGAACGCCGTCCTCATCTTGGCAACGGGAGAACAGAAGAGCCAAATAATAGGCAGAGTCTCAGACTGGCTCGATAGTTACCGAGATAGCAACACGCAGGAAGGAGAGGCTGACAACGAAGTGTCCTCAGCCGGTGCCCAGACTCACTCTCAACCAGTCCCGATCAGTAAAGTCAAGCGCCAACTGTTATCCTGCTGCATCCTCAAGATGACCACGGTCCCTGTGTCGTTCATTATTACACAGCTGGAGCGCCATGGCTTCATCAGCGTCGATTACGAGGATCCCTCCGAGCCTGTGACCTACTCCATCCCAGAGATCTCAAGGGGAGCAATAGCAACCTGGCAAGTTGCTGCGTCTGAGTTCTGGACGACATCGGTTGAGAGATGCTACTCCAAAATCCTCTCCAAGTATTTTCCGCCGGAGGATGACATCCAGAAGTGGAAAAGTGTTGGAAATAGGGTTATATTCTCTAAAGCAAATAAATTCAGACCTGGAGATGTGCTTACAGTTGGCATGCATTTAAAACGTATGGCTGGAGTATTTTGTTATTACGTCACGTTACCCTTGATTGGGGTCACGATTGCGTTGCTCATCTCCTGGTTTGGCATCTTTAGATGAAGCCACTGAACAGTAATCGTTTGTGTGAGACTGAAGTGATGTCGTCCAGATAATGACATTAACGACTGGAGGTTAATTTGATTCGTCAATTATCAAAATTTAGTACAGTAGTTAAGAACGCCCACGAAAATGTCTCTTTATTGCATTAATGACTGATATTTTATATGGCTATCGTGTTTGTTAATGAGGTGAAAATAATTTAAACTTCTTTATTTGAAACTAAAGTTTAATGATACACATTTTCATCAGACAAGAGGATTTGAAAAATTTCGATGAGGGTTTTATTATTTAAATATTGCAACCATGTATACCTAGTGTATTTATATGTACAATTTTACAGAATGAGATGTAAAGAAAATTATCGCGGGAAGTGTTATAAGTTTTATCACAGCGTCAATTGTTGTGTTTTTTCATCTTAAAGCTTGAAAAGGTTTTTACAAGCTAAAGTTTTGTTATTGTTCGGAGATGCAGATTTAATAGTTTCAAGAAGTGTAAAGTTTCAGCAGATTATTTTGGCCGACAGTGTCATTTCCAACATTCATATTTTACACAGAATTCGGTGGGATGCAACCACATACTTCTCATTGGGTAAAGAGATGGTTGAAATAATTGGGCTTTAAAGCTTGTTTTGTGCAGATATAATGGACTTGTTATTGGTTATCCAAACCCTGCTGGAATAAATCAAGCCACTCTGGTACTTTTGAAGGAAGCTGAGCCAGAAAAGTAAATAGGGCTTGGAAGTTGACCGCTGGTGGCGCGCATCCTGAACCCTTGGATAGGAAAAATAACATCCAACAATTTTAGAATTGTATTTTTTTCCCGTTAGCTTACTTCTTAAAACGTTACCTCGGAAAGAGGCCTTTGTAAAATATTTGCTAGTATTTTAATCAG
Organism: Acanthaster planci; assembly: GCF_054643075.1. NCBI lineage: Eukaryota > Metazoa > Echinodermata > Asteroidea > Valvatida > Acanthasteridae > Acanthaster > Acanthaster planci. Next base: position 1,421,392 of record NC_141777.1, read on the forward strand.
GGGTGGATCCTGGAATTTTTCTTAAGGAGGGAGAGATTTTTCTCAATGTCTTATTTTTGCGCACAAGCGGAAAGGATGATGAAACATTATACATAACATACATTGTTTACAATGGTATTGGTGCACTTTAGTTATTTTTCCTTCCCAAATTTCTGAGCAGGGAACATCAGGGCGCATTGGCCTCGAGTAGGATCCCCTCCCACCCTATATTTATGTCACTGCATTTGGGTCAGAACCTGAAACAAGATGACATTCTTCAATTGTAAATTGGAATCAATTGGAGTGCGCAATTAAAGGCCATTACGGCACTGAAAAATTCATGCAGTAAGAGAACCAAACAAACAGTTAACGTTTCAATATAAATCCACAATTTGTGTGCTGCCATTAACTACATGACTGCAGTTGATAAATTAACAAATAAATTAGCGTTTTCTTTATGCATGTATAAGATCAAGAGAAGAGGGCTTGCGATTAGGCTAGACTTTGCATTAAATACGTATGCAGACACATACGCATTAGGATTGAGACCTTTCGATTATGTTCATTTGTTATCCTTTCTTCTTGGGGGGAGCCCTCGCCCTGCGTTCGTAGTGGATAAACCCTTGTGCATGCCAGACAATGGCTACATGCGCTGTTTGGCATTAAGGGTTTATCCACTATAAACACAGGGTGAGGGTTCGCCTCGTTTTCTCTGTTTTCTCCGAATGACGCAATCTACATTCAGGAATTGCATCTTGGCATGAACAGAAAAAACCCACTTTAGCTTAATATAGTTGAACTCTGAAGAAAAATGACACTGCGTTCGATTTGGTTGCTTCCATATTTATTCGAACAGATAAAAATCAAAATGTTTTCCTTAGAGGTGCTCTTTAAAACCCCCAATGTGAGGTGTAACAAGTGCCTTTTTCACACGAGCGCTTTTTCCTCTAGCGTCACATTGACCGTCAATGACTGAGCTGCCATAACAGAGCGCCGCCTATTGGACGATATTGTCAAGTTTGGAAGGCACCGTCATTAAAAAAATTTGCTTTCTGATTTTGCGGGGGTCAGAAGACCGGTGAAAACCCCTCCTACCTTTTGGCAAGCATGCCATGCTGAGCGCTCTTTTTTTTTTTTTTTTTTTTTCGATTGGTTGGTTTTTTAACATCCCCCACCAAAATGAAATTGTCACGACATTAAATATGGGATTTCAGAAGCTTATTAATCTCAAGCAGTTTCCACAGACGATGGAGAATGGGAAAATAGATTCATGTTGATCTGAGGTTTCAGTTTCTATTTCTGGATGGTAAGGAAAAGCTTCAGAAGTTCTCTACAAACAATGTTAATGGCCGGTCAAATAGCGCATTCAATCCAAATTAAGCTAGACCATCCCGTAAAAGCCTCAAATCATGGAAAAATTGGCTCTCCGTAGATCTACTTATTTACAACATGGAAATAAAACCGAGGATTTTAGAGGGTCTATGGTATAGGCCCTATGCTCAAACCGTTCGGCGCATGCGCTTCACTTATTACGTATGCAACATTAGACAAGGAACCGTTCTGCGTATCCGATATTTTCGGCTGCATCCGAATCTGTTGTCTAGAGCTAGGTCTAGGTCTTCCCTCCATTGGAAATGTGTATAGATGCGTAGAAAGTAGACCTAGCCGTATCTCTGGAAGCCCGTTTTGGACACGGCCTTAGCTGGTCCCTCAACATCATTATGTACGAGGACTGAACGTGAGGTGCGCAAGAGTGATGCCACACTAGCTACATGAATTTGAAGTGCACCCAGGGTTGAGTCAGATTTTTCCGATTCAAAAGACGACATATTTGGCGTCTCCTATACCAGTCAACGTTTTATAATGGCGTGCAGTTGGAGCTATGAGCATCAAACACTACAGCCAGTGTTTTCTCAGCAAGCAAGGACAACGGCAGTCTCACACGAGCTACCGAAAAAGGTACAGGAATGTCTCATCGAGAAATCATTGTGCACGCTCATGTCCATTGGCAGACAGGGCGTGCCAAAGTTCAGATCGGCGCTCCAGAATGTTTTGAGTCATTGCACTGCGGTCGCACCGTACATGAACCCGCTGGATGCGTTGGCAGCGGCAAACCAGGCAGTCCCCAGTCCCGATGCTTTGGTTAACATTCCCTACCCAAAGAAACGGGTATACACAACGTTGGAAACAGCCAGGATAGCGCACAGATCACGACGTTTTAAGAAGTTATTCCAAACGCCTGATGCCGTGCTGGTGGCGGCACCGATGGACGACGATTTGGAAAAGAAGATGATGGATGATGTCGTTGCTTGGATTAAGAGCGACCCTGCTGGCACAGAGGAGTCGCTGGTTGAAGAACTTATCCAGAAAAGCGAGAAAGAAATTAACGTCCATTGTTTTGTCTTGGAAAATCTTGTCAAAAGGGGGATTGTCTCAATAAGTGGAGATGCTCTTTACCTTTTCCAGTCAGTAACCAACCCCGGCGACTTGATGAACCAGCGTCAGCCAACGAAATTAATCGAAGTTACAACTGCACGTGTCTTACAGAAACTGAAAGAAATTCCACCCGCTCGCTTTCCCTTGACGTGTTCGGATTTCGCTGAAATTGTCCAGCCGGTATGTAAATGGGTGATCACATTACCACCAGCTCGACTCTTTGGAATGAATAGGAGACGGATCAAGCACAGGGAAGTTGAAGACAAAGAGGAAACATCAGGTACAAGGACTGTTGAGCCCCAGACAGGATCAGGCCCAAACTCTGCTGTCCAACAGAACAAGAAGCTGGAGTTTGCCATCGGGGTGCAGCCTGGAGAGAATGACGTACGTCAGTGCATTTCCATCACACCAAAGGGACTGGTCGGTATCGAAGCACCAATCACAGACCGAAGCGCAGCTGCCGCAGCATCAGAGTCGGACGATAGCAACAGCAGGATGCGTGCCTTAGGTCAAACCAAAGGCCTCTCCGAACGCTTCGTGAACCGTTTGACCGTCGCTGTACGCACCCAGAATGCTGTTCTCGTGCCAGCCAACGACCGAGAAAGGGAGCACATCATCTCCAAAGTGACTGAATGGGTTACTTCTAAACGAAAGGCAGGCGGCGCATCTGCTTCGTCTCCGAACCCGCCACAGCAAACGGTACCCAGCTTACAAGAGGAGCTGGCTAACAAGTGCGTAGGCAAAGTGCGACGTCTCAACCCCTCAACCATCACCGACTTGCTCCAAAACGCGGGGTATATCAAAATTGGTCACAACAACCAAGTTACCTACCGTCTGCCAACCGACCACAAAGACAGGACACCCTCCTGGCAACAGCAAACAGTCCAGACAGCCATCGAGAGCTGCAGATTTTCACACCTGATGAGACAAGCTTACCCTCGTCGTCAGAAACGACAGAAAACTCGCAATCCTATCTGCGATATACCGATTTACTTCAGTTGGCTAGATCTCTAAATGATTCAGTGAGAAGGCTGCTTAAGGCAAAAACATTGTAAAACACATCTCTGAACCCAATTTTTTGAAAAATGAATTGTCAGTTTGATTTTTTTCAAAACATATTTGACAGTTGATCACACTGAAAAAAATTGAGGGTAATTTCTTATTTTAAAGGCATTTTATTCATGCATACTGTGGTTACTAATGCCTATCAGTGTTCTTATCCTGAAGCATAAATTACAAAGCAGTGGAAAGTGGGGGGTTGGGTTGACTCGCGCTTTTCAAAACTTGTCTATGGCATTGGGTATAACCAGCAAGAAATGAGACAGAGGGCTACCCCCCCCCCAACATGTCCAATCGCTATACACACTCTATAGACTATTGTTTATACCTAACAAACCCCATGTCTGAAAAGCATTCCCCAGATTCCAGCGAGACAATGACCAACACAAAACGGTGGGGGGTGTCTCTCCGTCACATATCTTGCTTCATGTGGGCATGGATGAAGCTGCGTTTAAGCTCCAGAACGGTGCTTTAAAATAATTCGTTAAATAACAGTACAGCTTTCACTTCTGTTCCCTTCTTTTGTTTTCATTATTCATTCAATCTCTCTTTCCACTCTTTTCTTCTGCTGTTTGGCTGAGGTTGGTACCGTCCCTGGCAAACTTAAATGATATATGTATATCTGATGAAGAGTTCATTACTCCTCTTATCAAGTAGATTTCCGTATAAGCGTACTACTGTAATCAGTGTTATTACGCTTACGTAGCGTCTGTGCGTAAACGAGATACGCTTATCAGGTTATCTCTCTTTTTGAAACTTTTAGAGCGTCGTCGAATCAACTCTTTAAAACAGCAGAAAAGAAACAGCTAAACTAGTTCAGACTAGCAAATGTATCATAATCATTTCTTAAATATGTATGCATTGTTATTACAATAATAACTTTAATGGGTCCAGGTGATGAAGTTTTATTTTACTCCTTTTGGAGTTAAATATGTATAATGTGCACTTTGTAGACATTTAAAATTGACAACGCTTTTGTTAAAAAATATAAGGCGCTGTTGCTGTGATGTCACTCGGGAAAGACTTTGCTGAGTTCTGAAGGTTTTCTATTCAAATGGAGAATACAAAATATAATATATATTATTATACGGTATATATTATATACATATGATGTGTTCAATCATAAATGTATCATTAAAGAAAATGAAACTTACAATAGCAATGTTCCAGCAGTGTTTTGAGCAGTGCAACATTGAGGTTTTCTTCCTGGAATGACATCACAGTTTTCTTCATGAATATAGAAATTCGCATTAGAATTTTAAAAAAGCACGAAGATAGCATCAAAAATTAAACTAAATATTAGATTAATTGCAAAACGAGGGTACATTGTCAAGGATTGATAAATAATTGCATTGCATGGACCTAATAATTTTATGATTGTGTCAGTGTTAAAAAATACAGTTTTAGGGCCGATAGCCAGTTTTTCCGTGACAAGGACGGATCCTTGCAGTATGGGAGAGGGCGGAAGGGACCATGCCCCACCCCAAAACGGAGTCATTTTTATAACGACAGAGAGGCATTTTTGTGTATTTCATTTTTCGTCCTTAAAAAGCGTCTAGAAAGCCCCCAAATGTAGCCTCAGCCCACGCCGATTTACGTTAAAACTTCTGTTGACCCCAAAACATGCTTGGCCCCCTAGAAATCTGGTCTAGATTCGTGTGTGAATGATTAGAAGTTACTGAGTCGGAGCAAGCAGTGACCGTGAAGGGAAAGGAGAACGCATTACTTTGGTAGCAGCATGTTCCCAATTGTCCTCATTGCTAGTTTATGCTACATTTCAAAGCCTGTTCTATCGCTAACCAGTGGTTGATAAAATTAATAATAACTAAAAAGTCATCACGATCAGCATTCTCAAAACTTGTAAAGACACTGAGGAATAAACAGATGCCTCAGTTGAAAGTTGAATGCTGGGGATGTTTAATTCTTCTGCAGTCTGACGATTGTCAGTATTATAGCTCCATTTAAATAATAATGTGCCGCTGTTTCCATAATGCAAATGCGCCCTCAATCTTATTGCAAGGCCTGGGGATTTCCCTTGATGCGCAACATCGTGTTAGCATCTAAACGTATGCGAAATTCAGCTGGTTCCCGCTTTGGGTAAAGCGAAATTTAAAGTATCGGTACACCCGCGGACACACATTATCAAGGCATTGATATTCATATTGTTTCTCCTCGACTTGGGTGTATTTGCTGTATATTAATATTTGCTCATTATTGCACAGGTATACCGAGCAAAACTGTGACGAGAATTTCAGCTGTTCGTCATGGCGTCCAATGCGATCCAGAGTTCAGTGCCAACGCCGTTGAACGGACAGATACAAACGATGAGTTCTCTGACGAACTTCCTAAAAAAAACCCAGGAATGCCTCCTGGATTGATCGGTCTGCACGCTCTTGGCAATGGGGCCGGGTGAGAAGAACAAGCCAGTGCTCACATGTAAATCTGCTCTACATAATCAGGCTTTGAGCCACTGCACAGTAAAGTACTGTACATGAAACCGCTGAATGCGCTGGCTGTGGCTAACCGTCGAGATATTGCAACAGCAATATAAGAGTATATTCTCTGAGTTCATTGCGATGGTAAATAAAATGGAAGAAATTTCAAGTTAATTATTTCTGTTTCTCGAAAGGAGTCTAAATTTAGCCTTCATGTATTTTGGATGAAAAAACTTCCTGTTTTGCATTTGGGCTAATTTTATACGAAAACATAATTTACCCACAAGCCAAGTTGAACTCAGTCTGCTTATAAGGATTCAAACCCTTCAGATATCGCCGTTGTGCACTTTTTCAGGAACTGAACCTTAATGAGTTGTTAGAGTAACTAGTTACGGTCATTTTGAAAGCAATTTGGTAACAATCAAACAATGATGCCGTTCCTGGGAAGCACCCTTTTTTCTGAGACAGGTCATCAGCCGAAAGGTATACTTTTCCCACTGCCATACTCTGTGCACGCGGGCTAGCACACATGTACAATGTAGCCTTGAACTTCAAATGACCGTAACAACAAAACCGTGCGTCTGGTCGAGTTCAAATTTCACACTTCACATTAATAAGGAGTGCCTTTACATGCATGCCAATTTTCAAAACAATCGAGCGTGGCACAGCCGAGTTCTTGGGGGCAGAATCCTCCCCCCGGCTTTGATCACGAGATGCTTTCACCCCAAGTTATTGCTGGCACTAGCTCAAACTGTTAACTTCTGTTCAGGGGTGCTATGAAGTGTTGATCTAGTGCCGCTATTTTCCTAAGTAGCGATTTGCCTTTGTAGTGAATGTATATCTATGGATAATTCCCCATAGTTGTCAAGCATTGTGATCACTCGAAAACCAGATATTCAGCACTGAAGAAAAATAAGCAAGTGAAACGAAATTGTAGCATTCAAGTTGTCTTCCACGTAATCCCTTCCATATGACTAACTGGCACCTTTGTAGTACATATAAATTTTCAGAAAGGAAAAATTCAGCCGAAAATGTCGGTGAGACACTTCACTCCAGCGAAAAAATGAAGCTCCAGTGTCGTGTCTGATGACAAAAATAATTTTTCAACCCCGATGTAAATAAGATATTGACATGGTGTGTCGGGGAGTTGTAGCGATGATTTCGTACACAAAGCCGTGTTGTGCCCAAGCTTTGTTCAAACCCTGTTCTAATCATATTCGCAGAAGCTCCGGTTTACACCGGCCGTGTCTGACTGCTGGCCTCTAGGGCAAAAATTAGCATAGGCCGACGTCAACAAAGGATGACCCCCGACGCGTTCCGTTTGCTCAGAATGGGGAAGTCCCCAGTGAGAAATGCGCCTCTCACGGTAATCGAACGCAGTGCAGTTTCTGTCGCAGCACGCCCATATGTGATTTACAAGTATGAAGTATGATTCGAATAACAAAAACGTTGTATGAATTTTTGCCGTTATCAGGTCTGTAGCCTACGCTCTTTTTTGCCTTTTGAATAACCCAGAAATGGCGTTTCGCAAGAAAACGAATACAGAGTTGGATGAACTGCCTAAAGAAGCCCAGGAATGCCTCATGGAAAAGATGTTGTGCACGCTGGTTGCAATGGGACAGAACAGGCCAAAATTCAGAACAACTCTCCAGAATGCATTGGGGCCTTGTACGGCACTTGCACCCTACGTGAATCCGTTGGATGCACTAGTCGAGGCAAACGAGGCATCCACTGGACAGGCCGTTTCGGTGATCGTTCCCCATGCGAAGAGGCGGGTCTACACGGTGCTTGAAACGGTGAAGAAGGCAAGTAAAGCGAGGTTGGAATCCAAAAAATCGGAGGGACGGAAGTATGAGTTGGCACCGCAACAGAGCGATGTAGAGAAGGAGATTATGAACAGTGCCATCGAGTGGCTGCGAAGCTGTCCTGAAGGTACCGAGGATTCGCTTGTAGATGAACTCATCCAGAGGCTCGAGAAAAAAGTAGACAGCTCTAGGCTTGTTTTGGAAAAGCTTCAGAAAGCAAACTATGTGACAGTGGATGAACATGGGGGAATAGCGTACCATTTTCTGCAAGCAGGCAGCAGTGCACAAAAGGCAGGACTGTCATCTCATCTAAGTAATGCCCAAACCCGTGTGCTCTCCCTTCTGCTTAGCTGTCCTCCAAGAAGCCGGCCATCCACGATTGCTGAATTTCTTGCTGTTGTTCAACCAATTTGCGAGGTATGGCTCACAGTTTCACCTGCCAGATTTTTCGGTGTGAACTTGAGACAAATTAAACACCGAGAAATCAAGGACGAAACCAAGAATGAATCGGCAGTGGTAACCGTAAAAATGAGGAAATTGGCCAAGCAGAAAGTAAAATTGGGGAAGGAAGCGGTAAGATCTGAGCCGCATGACTCAAAATCTGAGGGAGAGTCAAAGGTGCAGGTGAAAACCGAATTTTCCATAGGAGTTTTTCCAGGAGAGAACGATGCTCAAGACCTTATTCCAGTCACCCCAAACGGAATCACCGGTATTGAAGTCTCAGCGTCTAGCCAGGCTGCCCCACCCAAAAGGCCCAAGGAACTCTCTGGGAAGAGAGCAGATGACCCAGAGAGGATGCGTGCGGTAGGTCAAACCAAAGGCCTCTCTGAATGCTTCACAAACCGCCTGACCGTTGCTGTGCGCAGCCAGAATGCTGTTCTCGTTCCTGCTGGTAACGAGGAAAGGAAAAACATCATCGGTAAAGTGACTGAGTGGCTTTGCTCGATACGCAGCAGTAAATCCACAGGGCAGTCTGCACCCCAAACAGTACCCAAGCTCCAGCGCGAACTTTCCAACATGTGCGTGGGCAAAGTACGACGCCTCGACCCTTCAACCATTAACGCCATACTCCAAGACTCCGGCAACATATCTATCGACGGTGATCACAAGGTGACCTACCATCTGCCTTCAGACCGCGAAGGTATTAAAAAATCCTCCTGGCAGCAACAGACAATTCAGGCCGCCGTCAAGAGCTGTAATTTCTCAAGCCAGCTCAAGAAAGCTTTCCCCCGCAAACAAAATAAGAAGGGAACAAAGTCCAGCAACACGGGTACGAAGAATCAAAATGTCAAACCACAGCGCAGCCAAGCATCAACAGCACTTTATCAAGCAGATGAATACTTCGAGGAAGAGTACTTTGGCATCGACTGTGATGGTTTCTACGATGATTATGGGGACACTGAATATGATGATTTTGGTTACGATGACTATGATGACTATTTGTAAAGAAACATGTTGGAAATGGCTTGAGCCATGAGCTTTTCAATATCAACGGTATAAATCAATTACTTTCCTTGTGCCTTTACACAACTTCATTGAAACTTTCAGTGTGCCAAGTTTGACCCTTTTAATACACTTAGAAACGACAACGTGCATTGCGACTTTCCAAAACTGTATATTTTTGCTTCTCAAATACAACACTGGAGTTGAAATAATTATCTTGAAGTGGGAACCTTGCAGGAAATTTAAATAGCATTCTGTGCCAGAGTTGCCTAAAAGGGTATGTTTCATTTTTCAGCCATTTAATGTCAATTATATTCAGTTTTAAACTGTAATTGGTTTACTGTTGAATAGTTATCATTATTTCTAATTATATGTAACTTTTGCAATTGCCATCCTGTAAAAGTTGCTTACTGGGAAGCATGTTTTAGATTGTACAAACGGCATACTGTATACAACGACACACAGAAATGTGATGAAATTGTATACAAGTACAGAAACGTTTGGAGATGAAACATTTTGTCTGATGAAGTTACACTCGGATTTAGCAAGGGCTTTTTGAAGCAGAAGACTAGTTTATGTTGGTTTTTTTGGGGGGCCCTGCATGTCTGAAGTATCACGTGATGGGCAAAATATGTACTATGTAGTGATAGAATAAGTAAGTGCTAGACATGACTTACCAAAATGTAAATAGCTCTGAACTAGGAGACAATATTCAAACCACATTTTTTCCTGTGTTTTTTTTCTCCTATTTTATTGACGCAGAAGTTGTGTATAATTTAGACAAGAAGAATATTATACAGTACAAAAGAGGGCATGCTTAGTAAAATCAGCACTACGGTTCAAGGAAAAAGATTAAAAAACAAGTTGTCAGTAAGTAGGCCTACTATAATTAGATAACACAAATGTTTCTTTTAGAATTTACATTTCCTAAAATGAAAAGTATTTTGTCATTGCAGACATATATTCAATAACATATTGATGTCTTAAAGTTTATCTTGCTTGCTAGTAGGGATAAGGATTTCTTAATACTTCTTAAACTAGTACATGTACATGTACGTGGGACTATATCTTGGCCGACCAGTTCAGGTCCAAATTGTAAAACTTAGTGCAATGAAAAACACAAGTCAGGAATTTATGCAGGCAATACTAAACAGCATCCCAAATTTCCCAATCTGAATACAATCGAGAATCTTTCAGATTGTGATTAATGAAATGAAGGTGGCTTGACAAACTTCATTCTAGGTCATTACTGGTTGTGAAGGAAATGCCACAGAGCGTACAGGTGTACCACTTAGGGTATCTTTACTATTATGGAAGGAGCTCAAGGAAGCACTTGGAGATTAAAGTCCCACCGTCCGTGTCAGTGCACAAGTGCGATATTTTTGTCTGCCCCTTTTCCTTTTCCAATACTTTGAACACAAAACAAAAATGACCATGAGACATTTATTACGTATACCTCGCCTATAGAAGAACATTTTTACTTGAATCATTTCCTTTTCTTTGGAGTTTTTTATTCATGGCATCTTTTCCATTTACAATGTTCATATCAAGCTACATGTATTTCTGCTGGCTGTACTCATCCTACATGTCCTAAGACTGTAAAATTGTGACATTACATACATGTACGTACACGTGATACACATTGAGGAAGTTTAGTTTATTTTGCCCAAGTAGGGTAGGTAGGGTATTCACTGTTGTCACACTTTGATAAGGATGTACAAATAGCATGATTCTCATCTTATATTGACCAATAATTTTCATGTCTGTTTTAATCTAGTGCAAAATGATAGTACATGTACAGGTAGGCCTATCCTGCTCTAAAGATAATTCAATGATTGACATAGCATTGCAATTTCTAAATCTTTCACAAAAATAATGGAGGGCCCCAAACCTAAATCTACAAATGGATTTATATGTATAAAGTTTTCAACGTTTAAAGCAAAACTTAACAAAAAAAATCCTCATGAATTTACAATGTTGTGGTTATCATACTAATTCTATTTCATTAGAAATACACATACATGTATGGTACTTTGATAGACTAGCTCTCCATAGTTGTAATTTCAACTGGTAGTTACATTTTGGGGCATTCATGCAAACGCGCCATACATTGTACTTGTACCGGTATATCTAACAGCTGAACTGCCTGAACCTTTTTACACCTCCAAAATAAATTTTATTTAAAATACACGGAGGACTGAGATTTACATGTACATAATACTGTCAGATACATGTATGTTCATTCTGGTATGGTAGCTACATGTACATGTACAACTTAGCTTTGCAGTAACAATGTACACGTTTATATACACCAATGCGATTATGATAGATGGGCATATGAATGTATTCTGCTCCACTTTCCTTTATCACAAGAGATGAGTATTAAGTAGAGAGTCTAGAGACAAACTGGGATAACTATGGAAATAAACTGGGATAACTATGGAAATAAACTGGGATTACTTTGGAAATAAACTGGCATAACTATGGAAATAAACTGGCATAACTGTGGAAATAAACTGGGATTACTATGGAAATAAACTGGGATAACTGTGGAAATAAACTGGGATAACATGGAAATAAACTGGGATTACTGTGGAAATAAACTGGGATAACTGTGGAAATAAACTGGGATAGCTATGGAAATAAACTGGGATAACTGTGGAAATAAACTGGGATAACTATGGAAATAAACTGGGATAACTGTGGAAATAAACTGGGCTAACTGTGGAAATAGACTGGCATAACTGTGGAAATAAACTGGGCTAACTGTGGAAATAAACTGGGCTAACTGTGGAAATAAACTGGCACAACTGTGGAAATAAACTGGCATAACTGTGGAAATAAACTGGGCTAACTGTGGAAATAAACTGGGATTACTGTGGAAATAAACTGGGCTAACTGTGGAAATAAACTAATACATTGTATTTGTGAACACTGTATCAGAGTGAGCATTATTTGAGAGAAATTGAAGAAATGAACACTAAAAATAAATTGTTTATATGTGTACGTGTACATGTACTTGTAAACTTTTGAAAAGCTCAGTCATTACGATGAGAAACAAATCATTTAAAACCCTTCTGCAAACAAAATGCACACAGAACATCACAGCACTTGCATCTTTTGAATGGTTATAAATCACACAATACATGTATGGACAACATCTGTCTAAACATACATGTTCATTTTTAGCCCTAACAGTCCTCAGTCCTCCAACAGGTGAAGGATTGAAGAGTGTTAGGGTTAAACACAGCACCATCATCAGCATGACTATGTTGAAAAGCAGATTCAGTGTATAATATAATAACACACAGTCATCAATGGAACCGATTCTGTTTTTCAATTCAATTAATGCTTTTCTATGCATTGGCAAATATGATTAATTCTGAATTTTTTATAATGATATTCAATGTTATCACCAATCTGGTATACGGCATAGATTAACCAATACAAGTGTGACAGACTACAGACCTCTATCATTGGGCAGCCATCTTGTTTTTCTACAATTCACAGCAATGTAACCAAACCGAGGCTGGAAGAAACCAATATTCCGTTCCCTTCTATCAGTGTGTGAAGTTGTATTACTACATGTACATGTATTGCAAGTGGGTCTACAGAAAACGACCAACATGGCAACATCAAGATGAAGCTGTATAGTATATGTACATGTACATGTATACTGCTTTGAAATTAGAGAAACATGTACATTCATCAGCCTGCTGTATCTCAAATGTATACATGTATCAGCGTCGTCTATGGTATAACCACTACATGCACATACTGTGCTTCAAAAGAACTCAGCAGCAAAATATTACATGACCTTCAATATATTTCCCTTTGATAATTGGCATACATGTATTTGAGTCTAACATTTTGGCATTGTAACAGACCTAAGTGTTCACTTTTTGTTTGGATTTTCTGTCTTTCTTGAATACTGTTTAGTCACATATTTTGATTTTTTTAAAACATTCTTTTAATTAACCCTAACCTTCCTCAATCACACAGAATTAAACAGTAGTGAAGTGTTTAATTCTGTGGGGATAGGTCTGGTAGGCCCATAACAGCTGGCTTTTGCATTGGGTTTGGCATACCTCAGAAAAACAAAGTCCGACAGCCTCTGTGCACAAGTCCCATACGGGTGTTTAACTTTGCGTGAATGGGGAAGGTTAGGGCCAGCAACCCTTGGGGGGTTAGGGTTAATCATACATTTTATTTCGCATACATGTATGCCAGTGTTTGGTCCATGCCACATCTTATGTTTTACTTGATGTACCCTGTGCATGTGAACATTTATCTTTGCCAATCATAATTGGATGAACAATATTTCTGTTCCTTGTTCGCTTCGAAGTCGATCATTCCCCTTACTCGTTTCCTCTTACTCCTGAACTTCTGTCTCTTAACTGAGGGCTTGCAAATTTCGGGTGGAAATGCCTGCTTGAAGTACGTAACGTAGCACCTGCTGACTGATTGCCTGAACTCTTCAGCATGTTGCTGCCATGGCGTCATGCCTTCATTTTTACCAACAGGTCCTGCTGGTGGGCATGTTTTGGCAGCAGGCAGGGGGATGTTGTAGGTGACCTCAGGCGATTCTCCAGCATGGATGCTGACATAGCCGCTCCTCTGTAGACAGCGTACAATGCTTCCTGGAGCAATTCGCCTGGTTCTAATGACACACAATTTAATCAGCTCGTTCTGCAGCTGCTTGATGGATTTCAGTTTGTTTTGGCCTCCGTCAGCTGGCTGGTGGTGGGAGTTGACCCATTTGAGCACACGCGAGACTGCCTCCTCCTTTTCGCTTTGAGATGCCGGAATGGGAACAGCATTATGGTATTTGGCCCTGGACAACAACTGCGCACTGAGAGCTCTGGCAAATTCCTTGGACGTGCCATTGGCGCGAAGTTTGTCTCTCAGAAGCCAGGTTGGTGAAGTGTCCATGGGGATTGCAGGCTGACTTGGGGAGGCACACGACTCTGGATCTGGACTCTGACAGTGAGCAATGTGAAAGTCAATGCCTAGCAGGCCTTCTGGTGTCAGAGGGATCAGCTCCTGCGCCGTGATCTCACCCACTGCAATACCAATCAAGATCTCTGTCTTCCCCTGTCGGCATGTATGCCTTCTACCCCTGACTCTTCTTTCTGTCTTCTTAGCCTGCCTGTGTTTTACCTGTGACAAATTGCTGAGCAGAGCTTTGGAGGGTAAGACGGCAAATGTTAATCTCTGTGGTTTAACGAGGTTAAGGAGATCCTTCAGACTGCTTGGTCTGTCCTCTGGTGGAACACAGAATAGGGAATATGCCACCAGAGTATCCCTGAGAATATCCTCCAGTCCATCTCCTGGCACGGTGCAGGGGGTGGCATCCTCCGTCTCATCATACAAGTCACAACTTTCAGGGGGCTCCTCATTATGGTTACTGACCCAGTTTATGTCTGAGAATGCAATGGAGTTGCTGTCAAGCAATGTTGGGTAAACCATTGGGTACACCGTCCCCAACAGATACCACATCAGTATATTGACATCTTTATTAAAATAGGAACAGCTCTGCGACAACTGAAACAACCCGTCAATACACTTTGCGTCGCTGCTGTTATGGAGTGCCTCAAGGACTTGTGACTGTTCACCACTGAAATCTGGTAGGGAGTATGTAACATTTTCACCCTCGACTTTCAACAAACCCCTGGACTGCAGTTTCAAAATGACATCAAGTGGGCTGCGGTCCACTTCCATTTGGCAGCGTTGGTACAGTTCTTGTTCAAGTTGTTGTTGGGTCCCTTCGTGCTTGTCCCATTCGCGTAGCCACGCTAAGACACCTTGAGTGATCTCTGCCTCAATCTCCCCTCCTGGCACAGCAACATCAAAGTCTCGTTCCATCTTCTTTGCATTCTTCGGAACACTCTTCTGAAACTCCTGGTCGCCAATGTGCTTGTGAGGTGTGTAATACACTCTAGACTGGTTGTGTTGCACATTGAGCACGGGAGGCTCTGGGCATGCCGACATTCTGTTAGCAGCTTCGAGCACCTCTAGCGGGTCAACATATGGTGCCACCATAGTACAAGAACGGAGAACATTCTCCAGTTTCTTCAGTGACTTAGGTCTGCCACTGTTGCCCATGGAGACCAACATGGTCAAGGCTTTCTCAACCAGGCAAGGAGGGGTGGAAGTTTCCATGCTCTCATTTACGTCAGTCTGTGTGGACACGCATGAACAACCGGTAGGCAGTACATCCAACTGCTACAGCTCACTGCTAATATTAGTAATAATATACATGTACATGCAGCAGAAACCTACAAAGTACAAAATGCAATGATGTACATGTACATGATGTAGCCAGTACTTACGCGAGCCGCGCCGGTCGGCTTTTATAGGCCTGGGACGCACGGTTGCAGGCAAGTTCACGCGCACAGGACGTTTCCAAAACGTCAACACGTTCGTACACGTATTTTGCTGATGACTCAAAAACGTCAAAACGTATGCATGAACATCGGAACGTTTCCAAAACGTCAAAATTGTGCTGATGTCTCAAAAATTAGACAGTGAGCTCAGCCGTTTGTTCAACGTTCCATGTTGACATCGGGAGTAACGTGTCGAAGGTCACAAAATTGCTAGATAATTGCACGGCCATATCGGCTACATTTGAGATCGGGATTGCATGGCGTTGCAAAATTGCTAGCCTTCGTTCGAGTCTGACCCGTGCAATCTTAACTACTGCCCAGCAAACTCGACATGTACAGTACAATAGGCGTACATGTACAGTACATATGGGCCATGTACAATGTATCATGCGCTGTCAGCTTTGAGTTTGATCGTTCTGCAGCCATGCTCTCAGTGTATTTTTTTCGGAGGCCGTGGGTCATTTTATCCCACAATTTAGGCTAAAACCGTCAGTCTAAATAGGTCCCCCATATGGGTCCACTGAAAAATGATATCATGTAGAATGCGTGAAATTTGAAATATAAAATCGCGTGTAAATCAACTTAAAGTATTCCTTTTTATGGGGAAAACAAAACTGCTTGTGAAGTTTTTTCTGGTAATGTACTATGGCACGCCGTCTTCTTTGAAATCGATTTGAGCTTGTATAGGGGCTAGTTGCAAAATGTTCGATCGTAGCTAGTGTAGTGACTTGTTTAGTTCCTGGAACGGAGACCGGAATTTTTCCTCTCTCTTCTCACGGGAGCCTAGAAAGAATTGTCGGACCGTACACCACTGCAGGCTTCATCATCTTTACCACCAGACTTGTAACTTTTTAGCCCGAAAATAAGTCCTATAGTACCACAAAAACATCAAATAAGATACAACAAATCGAAATACTACAGTATTTAAATTTTATTTGAACTCTTGAACAGACCATTCGGGGATTGATTTTGGAGACAGAGCCAGCATGCAGACGAAGTCTAGTTTTGAAAAACAGCCAAGCTGAACCTTCCTTCACTGCACTTCCCATCATGCACTTCTACAAAATGGCCGCCATTTGGGACTTTTTTCAACACCGAAAATACCATAACCTAAAGTAAAATCTACAGTCAGAGCCTTATTTAGCCCTTAAATATCCTTTTGAAGTATTTTCAGGAAGAAACAGCATGTACAAGTATAAAGCAAACAAAAGAGGCTCGTCACAACTTCCTCCTAAGAAGAAACTCAAGGTGGAATTGGAGCCGCCAGTTGCAGTCGTTGACCATGTTGACCGTCGTGACGGTAAGCTTGAAAGTTGGATGATCATGTTGATGTTGGGCGCGATCGGTTGACAATGTCAGTGGTCGATATGTGCGATCGCACAATCTTCGCGCGACCTACTGAGACTTGTCTGAAAAAAGTGTTTTCAAGTAGATGTGTCGGAAGTTTCTTGGACATGTTGGAAAGAGTTCTAGCTCCATATACACGATATACATAGGCTTCTGAAACTTGTAGTTAGCAGGCCAGGCCTCTGCATAACGCTAACTATAGGCCCTAGCCTATTTTGAAATAAATACTTGAGGCTCTGTGCACAAACCTATGAGAGTTGTCCAGAAAACCTAAACTAAGTGTTCTTTAAGTAAATGCTTTTGAATTTTCTTAGCTAGGGCCTAAATTTCAATTTGTTGGCCATGGTATCACAGCTGGTATTTATTAGGCCTATAGTGAGTGATAGTAATTGCATAATGTACATGTACATGTATTTTTATTATAACATAGAGCCTATGAGGGAAAATTAGTGTTGTCTGCAGGCCCATACATCTGTACATGTATGGACCTCTTTCGATTTTCTTAGCTAAATTTCCCTTTTCAGACATGTTATCGCTTTCTGATGGCTGTTATCATGGTTATAATATTTAAGGGAAAATTAGCGTAGTCCGTATATGGAATTCTGTCCGCTCATTTTCTTCAATATGAAATTGTGATTGAAATTGTCTTGCTCTGTATACTACACTCTAACTCCTCTGTCTAAATTTCACAGTCTGAAGGAATTCAAACTAATACTTGTAATGTAATAGATCAAAATGTTTCCTACATGTATGACATCCTCTCCAAGATCACTTCAAAAAGAAAACAGAAAAAAAGTAGTTCAAAAATTTATGAGCCTCCCTAACGAGGTCAAAACAAAATGTCACACTTTAATTTGATTGTTGCCGGTGTTACATGTGGAAAGATCAACTAAAAACAATCAGTCACACACGGCAGCAAAGTAATTTTAAGAAGAAACAACAAGTAAACAAGATATTTAGGACAACCAGCAATTATCAAGAAGCAGAAGCCTGAGTTGAATTAGAACTAAAAGTGTATTAATTTTGATAATAAACCAACGACCAATTGGCAAATTAACAGTTGTATAATACAAATTTATACAATTATAATAAATAAAAAATCCCTGTGAACATAAGAAAACCAAATAAAACCGGGTTGCTCTGTTGACCGGTGGGCAAGGACTGCTGCGAGGTGTACATGTAGTACATGTCTGACGGGAACTTGACTAACCGCTGGTCCCGAGGATGAGGCAGTGCTACACAGCACCACAGCACGGCGGGTACCCACCGTGCAGGTACACTCAGTTCAGGGCCAATGAAGCAATAGCCTGGAATGCCAGTACGATGATTAACAGCTTGAGGAGACCGGCCACGCCCAGCGGATTCATGAAGGTAGCTTGACTTGGGCACCGGTAGTAGCTGGTTCATTGGTGCTGTCAGCGTCTCGCCTGCCCGTGGTGGTACATGTATGTTCAACAGAATACCCGGCATGATGTTGTTGTTTTGTTTTAATGGTGCTTTCAGCAACTCAGGCTATTCGCGTCAATAACTGTACATTTATTCATACAATTTATTAATCAGCATCACATTACGGAGCTAGGAAAAAGGTCCGGTTTTAGAGGCAGGAGGAAACCAAGTGCCCGGAGAAAACCTGCGAGAGCGAGTATGGACTGGAAACCAAATGCACTTAAAGCCTGGGTCAAGCCAGGACTCGAAATTGGGCCTCACTGGTGCAAAGCGAGGAAAGAACCGCTACGCTAGCCCGCTCCCCCTCTGAGAACGGGGCATGGGAGTGTCTACCCAATTTAAAGTGTCCTAGCACATTGCCTGTTCACTCATTATGCAAAGAGTCTAATAGAAGAAACATTTTACTGGGCGTGGCCTGAGAAGATGACAATGTCAGCCCAGGAGGATTAAGGTTCAGGCTCCAGACAGTCAAGCTAATAATCCCCACTAGCTGGCCTGACCTACATGTAGAAATTCTGGAATTCAAATCCTGATTGTAACACCGGGCATACCCATGATGCCGGCCCTCAATAAACATTCCCAGTTCAGTTGGATGTTTGACAACTTGATTGTGCACCAACTCAAATCTTGAGACAACTCGACCAGTCTAGGACACCTTGACCGTTTACCAACTTGTCTATTAAGACAACTTCAAGGTGTGAACATGATGGAGTTTGGGACATTTATCACAAATTGCAGATCATATGTTCGGTCAAATTTACATGTCGCATTAATTTAAAACTGGAGTCATTGAGCATGGCATGCATAGGGACCCAGTGACACAGCATGAACAAAACTAGTGGACAGTGCGTCGGCCACACGGCTGGTATGGGAGACAGTATCTGCCCCGTAGTCCGAAAAAAAGGAAAGCTCTTTTTTTTTCAGTGTAGAGAAAAGGTGTGGATGATGTGATTGTAAAGGGCAAGCACATTCATTACGTGTCAACTTGTCTCAGCTGATGATTTGTTTCAACAGTCAAGTTAATGTCTGTCCATTTGAGGCACAGACGGTCAAGTTGTTCCACCGGTTGAGTTGTCTCAATGGTCGAGTTGTTCCAAATTGAGTTGAAAAATGATTAAGTTGTTTGAGCCTCAATCCGTATACCCCAATATGTATGGGCCATACTTCAGCTTTTTTTGTTCATGTACTTGGCTCTTTTTTTGCCTCTACACCGAGTTATGGAAAAAGTTTTTCAGGACTGTGCACTTACTGGCAAGGTCATATTGAAAATAATCAAGCATGCACATTATACATGTTCATTTAAGTTGTGCATATTCTTATGCAAAATTATTCTTAAGAATGTTTGAATAAAGTTTTCACGATGCTACAAAGTTAAAATGTTGATATTCATAGAAACGTGTACAGGAACATTAAATATGACCAGAAATGGAAAAACATGGTAGTTCCATATTGGATGTCACATGACACCCTATGCACAAACTCTATGAGACTGGTCCGAAAAAGTGTTTGGAGTGTTTTCTACATGAATACCTCAATTTTTCCCCACTAAATTTTTCTTTTTAGGTCATGTTATTGCTTTCAGATGATCGATAAGTGACTGTAGGGAGTAAAAAGTGGGGTCCATACATGTACATGTGTAATTATACCATTCTTTCCCCAGAAATTGACATCAATTATCAAAACATTCTACAGTACAACATACTGAATATCAAGGTTGTAGCTACGTTGGGCGGGGCCGGCTGGTGCTAGCCACCACTCAACATTACTGGCCGGCACAGGGGATGAAAATGAAGCTTGCCAGCCAGCACAAATTTATTACAATTTATACACATTATTGCAATTTTTTAGCATTGAGAGAGAAAATGAGCTGTTCTTATTTTTTTGAATTTTTCAAAAACAGCCCATACTAAAAAATTCCCACAATGTAGCTACAAACCGGCTGGTTAAAGTTAATAAGTAGGTCATACACTGTAGGTGCCACTGACAATGTACAAGCACAGTACTGCATTGAGTCTATAGCATTACATGTACAGTGTGTAAGTGTACGACATGTACATTTATGTACTTCATTGTTTTGTTCTATGCAGCTTGGGAAGTTACCGTGTATGTTTTGTTGGCATGTACGTGTATTTTTGTCCTTGGTTTTAACCGAATCCAAAACTGTCAATGTATTCATATTTGTAGCATTTGATTTCACGGACTCAAGCAGTGACGATGAGCGGCCGCCATCTTTCAGTCTGAATCGCAGGGCCTCCAGCAATGAGGCCATCAGCCCACGCCCAGCCCCAGGCCAGGGCCAGTCCTCCCCCAGAGTGGACAGCCCAAGTGGTATGGGCAGTCAGCTGGCCAGCCCCACCTACTACAGTGACTTCAGTGACTTCAGGGAGTCCCTGTCCCCCCCCGAGGCCCGGCCCAGGACCAGCCACGGCAACTCAGGCGGACGTTTTTTCCAGTCGGAGTGCCACTCCTCAACGGAAGACTCTGCATCTGAGAAGGAGGCATTGCTTTCCTTCTCCCCACCATCCTGGCAGCAGGACACAGCCAAGGATGGCAGCTACATGTACAGCGATAAAGCACAGAAGATGATGGTGGGTGACTTATTCGCAGTGACATTCATGGCCTTAAAAAATCACCTACAGTGGCCAAGTGTGCCCTAGCTAAAAAGTGGTATCCAAGCACCATGATCCCTTGGCAACTTTGTGTTTGTAGCTTTACATCACAATTTCCCCAAGCTCTCAAATACGAGCATTCATTCCTTTTCAAAAAATAAACCCACAGCCTGTGTTTTTGCCCTCACTTTTTTCCCCCAGAAATGATACATGCACATGTGCTTATTTGTACATATCGCTGTTACCTGCTGAAATAGACTGGCCCCCTTCCCATTTACTGTTCAAAAGCATTTCTAGCTTGTACACAGGACATACACGTAACTTGTCATTTCGTTTGTCTGGTTCCCAGATGTACATGTATCATACAAAAACAACATCATCTGAAAAAGAGTGCCTGACTAGATGTAGGGGGACCTAGAGGGATTCCTTTTCTCAACCATATCCCACATAAATCACATTAAAATTACTCAGTAGCAGGGTTCCAGTCAATCAAGCAAGTTTGGTGGCTTTTGGACATACATGTAGTATTATGCAAAATAAACTTTTTTATTTTGCCGACACGCAGGTCTACGGCGACGCTCGAGCTGACCAGAAACCAGAGACTTTCATATTTATAATCGAAATAATTTCTGACAGCACCATCAAATTTTTCTGGTCACTACCAAGCACAGCTTTAATTAATGTGTAAGCATCTAGTCAGTTTCTCTATATACAACTGCAGTTTGTTAGAAATCATTTCAGTTGGCACTTTTCTTTTTCAATTTCAGGCCAGTATGGGCTACAGGAAGGGTGAAGGTCTGGGTGTAGGAGGAAAAGGTCGGGTGGACATCGTGGAGTCATCCAAACAGAGAGGGAGACGAGGGTTGGGTCATGTGACTGAGGGGTTTGAGGCCAGCGATGACCTAGTGTGGGACGAGACAGAGGAGGTGGGTATGGCTGATTGTTTGTTCCTCAGGTTACAGCTGCACAGCGTCCCAGAACCAGAAGCAAGATGTTTAACTGGATAAAATGGTTCACAAGTCGGCCGTGGTTTTGGTTTTTTTTTAGTTGAATCCTGCAACAATCCTAAACTTTTTCACTGGCATACGCGTACCCGCGACATGCAACATCCATTTTCAACAGGATGTCAAGCTGGTAGTGAAACATGAAAACAAGCAGCTCATAGAAATCTCCAAAAAATTGGTTGGAGGATTGGAAAAGTCAGACAAAGTCAATTACTGTTTAAAAATGTCTGTTTCACTGGCAAGTGGCTTATTGTACCCTTGTTTTTGATGGTGTGTGGATGGATTTTGACCAGTGTATGTACATATACATGTACGTGTGGAGAGCTAACAATGACTGTGTGGTCGATCGTGCACATGTACATGGTTGCACAGTGACTGAGGTGACTGCAGTCACTTCACTGCCTGATAAAACGTTTATTTGACAAATTCTTAGCATTGCATTGTTGAAGAGGAAACAAAAACTCGAAGGTAAATTTGCCAACCATTAGTACTATGTGAAGCCATGGAAAAATGCATTTTGAGGGCCATAATCGGTCCATGGATTTTTGAGGGCCATAATCGGCCCATGCATTTTTGCAAGACAAGTTACACAAGCTGCACTTCTAGCGTTAGAAATGAACAGCATTTTTCTCAAAGCAGTGATCTAAAAAAATAAATC
Organism: Acanthaster planci; assembly: GCF_054643075.1. NCBI lineage: Eukaryota > Metazoa > Echinodermata > Asteroidea > Valvatida > Acanthasteridae > Acanthaster > Acanthaster planci. Next base: position 1,443,999 of record NC_141777.1, read on the forward strand.
AAGTTTTGCGAAGTAAATCACAAACCCCAAAATGGGCCAATTTTGACAAATTGCACCACATGCAAATCCTATAAGAGTAGTTTATTTTACTTATGCAGTCCCTGACCCACACAACTGTTATTTGTCTTGTTATGTATTCAGATTTTTGTCCCTGGTCCCTGCAACTGCTTGTGTTTTGGGTTTTTTTTATATACTCTGAGTTCAATTTTGTTTTGTCTGTTCGTGCGATGGTCAAATAAATAATAATAATCCTTTACACTGCCTTCGATACCATAAACTAGTCAATGCAGTCTTGCTTTTGTGTTTCCATAGGTTTCAGCTCATGAAACATATAAATGGATGCCGCCTTGCAACCCTATAGATGAGGCAGAACTAGTACAATGGAGAGACTGGAAAAGAGAAAAGGTACTTTAAACCTAGCGCCATCGGTGCTCCATATTGAAAGAGATTTATGACTCTATCATGGCTGTCCAAAAAAATATATGCTTTTCTTACATAAATGTACATATACATGGACGTAGAGTCTAGCCAGCCCATGGTCTTGACTTATTAGACTGGTTTTACTGTTTTGGCGGTGCACTGAAGTTCATGAACAATGATGCATCTACGCACTGCCGAAGACCGTGCACCATGCAGACTGCGGTTTTCGGCAGTGCGTATGCGCAGTTGTTCATAGTAATTTGAGCGGATGAGGTGTGCTCAGAATTTTCCAGGCTAGATTCTACAAGACTGGTTTTCTGGCAGGTCGTCTCTTGTGAACATAGCGCCCTCTACCAGTAGTGCTATTTGGCTATGCTCGCAAGCTCATGTCGCCTGCATGGTGCACTGGCCAAAACAGTGAAACCAGTCTTGTGGCAAGACTAGCCAGTCCATTGAAACGTGACCTGACTTTGAATATTCCAGCCCTAACCCTTCAGGGTACTTTCGCTAAAAATCCTGCCAGACTCATCAGTCTGCATCATTTGTCAAAGTGGCTTGCCTGCCCTGTGTAACAACATCCAACAGGTCAACTCGTCCCAAGGTCAAAGAGCCTGGGAGTCTGCAGTTGCCAGTCACCACAAGATCCAACAGTGGCATTGTTCCATGGGACTACCTCCCGTTGTCTCGACGTGGTCAGTTTGGCTCCTGTTCATTGCTCAGTGCAACCAAGTGCACCAGACTTCACCTGTTGCACTATGCTGCATCTGGCAGGGTTAGGGCTGGAGGAGTTCCTTTGTGTCCCCTTCCATTGCTTGCCAGTAATTGGTAACATGCCCTTGCACACCTGCTATAGGCACTTTATTTGTTATCCCTTTTCCAGAGAAAAGACTACATCGATGATGAAACCCATTTCTGTGACCCTGCCATTTTGAGAAAGCTTTTGGCTGCCAAGGTAGGAACCACTGCTGTTGGTCGTATAAGTGTTAGCCATGAATGAAAATAACTGTTGTTAAAGCTGATCTTGAATGTTCAGTAAACAGTCTCGACGCTGATTCATCAACAATTTTGAAAGCAAAATTAAGTTTTGTTGCTGGTGTTAGAATAAGGAGGAGCCACTTGAAATAAAAATGTTAGTTTTCTGGCAGTAGACTAGACTGTTTTCAGGTTTGTTTTCTGGTTTTTTGTGAATAACGTACCACACCAAATGTGTTAGTTTTTCTTGTATGTCTTAAAGTTGATGCAAAAATGTCAGAGCCTGCCCCTGGCAGGTTCTTTATCGAGGGGGAGCTTTTTTAAAGTTTCTCCTTTTTTTTGAGATTCAGGACCAAGTTGTGGAGACAAAAATCTGTTTCTATGACAGGTTTGTCTCTAGAGCAACACATTCAACACGCATGTAGTCATTACAGCTGCAGTGCCAGTGTGCGTATACATCCCTGCTGTAGATATTGACACCTTGCAGCAGTGGTCTGCCACTGAACACTGTGCAAGATATCTTGATCCAAGTTAGGTCATGGTGGTGGTGTGACTATGCACATTGTATCAGGTGTAGTGTGCAGCAAGCCAGAGAGTGTGCACACTGAAAAATTGGGCTCTTTTCCCTGTGTGCTGTTCTCTGTACCAGAAAGAATACACCAGCATGACTGAAAACAATGCTGTTACGATGCTGCACTTTTTCCCGAGCACGTTGATGTATAATTGGTACACAAGAAATGAATAGACACATTCTGAGACACCGAATTTCAAAGGAGAGCCTCAGAATATTTTTCTTATCAATCTTTTGTCAAGTGAAAAGTCCTTTGTTCAGTCTTTTTAACTCCTTTTCCCCCTTGATAATGTTGATTTTTGGTGATATATAACTTATCTCATTGATCAGGTTAGCAAATTTTTCCTGGATCAGCTAACCGCTTCTTTTTTTACTTACTACTTGAGCCATGACATGTTGAAAAACATGCAAAGTCTAGCAGTTCTCCCCCTTTTTTGTGAATCCCAGTTGCGTTACACGTCTAATCGATCTTTTGTGACGGTTAATGCTCTGCCTTCATCAGGAAAGATGTTGAGATACCTGTAATGATAAATGAAGGATAATGCAAACCGTTGTTCTTGGTATACCCAGTCAGCGTTTGACAAGCTGGATGACCCTGAGGAGATGAGGCATGCCAGAACCCGATCTAACCCCTTTGAGACAATCCGGGGAGGCATTTTCCTCAACAGGGCTGCCATGAAGATGGCTAATATGGACTACGTCTTCAACTTCATGTTCACATCGCCCAGAGACGGGCACGAGGTGTGTATGCCTGACCTTTCTCTGCTTATCCAATCTTTGGAGCATCCCAGTCATCACCTAGGAACTACGTACATGTGAACTACAGACTCATTTTAAAGAGTAGCACTTTTTCCTTCATTGCAAGCAAAACAGGTTAAGGTTCCTTGTACTGAACTGCCTAATGTCAAAAGGCAGTGTTATCTATACCCTTACAAATCAAATTGGAAAGGTCTCTGCCTTTTAATTACAGAATGGAGGGGAAAACAGTTTTAACATCGATCAAACATATGACTTCTTCTTAAGCAGGTCACTATGATTCTATGAAATGCATAGAGTGTCAGTGACGTGTATTATTGTGTCACAGTTCATTACTTTGTCCTTCATTGCCATTATAGAATGTAACTTTTGCCTTGCTGTAATGTAGCAAATATTCACACGTATCTCGTCCATGTCATAAACAATGCGAGGTGGCAAGTTCTTTGAAGTGTCAGAGTGTTGAAGGGCCAACAGTGGTCAAGACAGGGCCAGAGGATTGCTTAAGATCTCATTTTGGATCTCATTTAGCATAACTAAAGCTCAGTCTCTGTTTGTTTGTTTGTCTCTGGTAGAGGCCACTGGTGGGTCACAACGACCTGCTGTATTTTTGCGACATCTGTGCGGGCCCCGGCGGTTTCAGCGAGTACGCCCTCTGGCGGCGGAAGCACCGGACGAAGGGCTTCGGCTTCACCATCAAGGGGCCCAACGACTTCAAGCTGGAGGAGTTCTTTGCCGCATCGCCGGAGTACTTTGAGCCACATTACGGTGAGAGAAGACAATCGAGCTTTCAAGTCTCACATGTCACTACTTCTTAGTTCCCCGGATCACTTTGCTGCAAGTGAGCAGACCAAGAGACAAATATTTCATTGTCATACGAAGTTAGCGTGTTTACCTTCCCTCTTCTTGTCAACAAAGAAATTTCTTAAGATCAGTATTCTGGCATTCCTCAAACGTATTGGAACTAGCCAGCCTCCTGAAGCAATAACTGATGTTTTACACCTTGGGAAAATGTCAGTGCACTGCAGATTTTTTGACAGCAGCCACAATGTTCAATACATTTTGTCACGTGTTTCACTGTCGGTGTTTTGATATGTCCAATTTACTTAACATTCACTCTTCCGTCAAATATGAGCATGCCTCTCCACCAAAGAATGATATTCAGGTAGCAGCAGTGATCCATTCCTAGTAGCTGACACCTTGACACCATCCTGGAAATATGCAACCGCACTTTCCTTGCATGTGGGCAAAGACGCAAACCAAGAATCTAAGAGAGAATGGCCAAATTCTGTTGTACTCACTGAGCAAACAAGCAGCTGTCTCGAGCCATTTGGTTCATCAGCCTCCTGTTTATCTCCACTTTCCTTGACATGAAACCACTGAAAATACCGGTATGTCTACATTCTCAGTATGTGACTAGCAGCTGGATGTGAACTCCAGACCCTCTGGTTAGAAGTCACACTGAGAATGTCTACATTCTCAGTATGTGACTAGCAGCTGGATGTGAACCCTGACCCTCTGGTTAGAAGTCACACTGAGAATATGTCTACATTCTCAGTATATGACTAGCTGCTGGATGTGAACCCTGACCCTCTGGTTAGAAGTCACACTGAGAATGTGTCTACACTCTCAGTATATGACTAGCAGCTGGATGTGAACTCCAGACCCTCTGGTTAGACGTCGCAACCTTGACCACTTGGCCACCTACACTTCCAATACTCGCCAAGGATAGGGTAAAAAAAAATGATTTTGCAAGCAATGATTCTACTTTTTAGAGTTGACCTTTCAGCCTTTTTCTTGGGTACCTTTTATTACTGTGTTTGCCCCTGTGTGTTTCACAGGTGTGAATGGTGCTGCTGGGGACGGTGACATCATGCGCAGTGATAACCAGGTTGAATTCAGGAAGTTTGTCTATGAGAACACCGACAACAAAGGCGTACACTTTGTCATGGGAGATGGGGTAAGCCGCTCGTCCTTTCTTGACATTTCTGCTTATTTCAGCTTTTTTTATCAGGGGATGTACACGTTATAAGAATCACCAGGGTTTTGATAATGACTATTCCTAATACTGACCTCCATCTCATCCCTCTGTCATTGGGACTGGCGTCTTGGATGAACTTACCTGGTAACTACTATCTGTATCAGGTTTAGCAGAGAAGGACTAGGATTTGAACTAGCAGCCTGTATAACACAATGCCAGCAGTCTACCAGTTGAGCTATCTAACACTTGATAGGGAGCCTTCCATTCACTCAGTTTCTTTGTTCAAGAGCCGGTGGTCACAAGCCCCAAATGTGTGCGTGCCATTTATCCAGAGTTCACACCTAAGGCCCGAATGCATGCAGCACTGGCAAGCAGGAAGCCCTGTCAAGTGTTGTGCGTGTAAATGCCAGGGAGCATCTCATGATTCTCTTCTCCTGGGACTTCCGATGGACCACTAACATTCAGCGGGAATGTTCCAACATAATGTGAGCATTCCCGCCTTTTGAGACACTAAAAGTAAAGTGTGCAAGAGGTCATGCTTGAATCTTACCCCGTCACTTGCTTCAGTCAGCCTAGTAAGATACTAGGATCAACCAAGCCACTTTCCTCTGCAGTATTTCGTTAAACCTGAGCAAAGAAGTCAGAGTGATAGTAGCCTTTGCACCTTTTGGGGTTTGATCCAAATGTCTAATCTCTTTACTAGATTCTGTGGATATCAAAATCCTGGTTTGCTCCACCTGTACATAACCTCCAGCCAATATTTTTGTCAATTCTTAACTTTTATGTCGTACTGCGTAGTGAAGTGCTGTATATTCTCCCATATTTTGTGAGATTTCTTATCTGATTTTTGTGGTTGCATTTGATAATTCAGGGATTTTCAGTAGCCGGTCAAGAGAACATCCAGGAGGTGCTCAGCAAGCAGTTGCTTCTGTGTCAGTTCCTAGTGGCTCTCTCTGTCCTCAGACCAGGTAAGTCCTAGCTTACCTTGGACGGCTGAAGCCTACAGATCAATAGGCTATTGGCTTCATGCATGAATGAGAGAGGATGCTTTGAATTTCCCATGCTCACTTGTTAGCTTGTGTGGTGTCCATAGTACGCACAACTGATCTTTATCTGGACGTGCACAAAACTCAAGGGGTCTAGGTGCTAGGTGCACGGTGATGGTAGCATTCAAGTGTCAGCCTGGGGGAGGGGGGGTTTTCCAGTACACGGCTTTGTCTCCGTCTTTGGCTTCGCCTGACTTTTTACCCCTCAGGTGTGAAGTTGTGGTGTAGCCCAAATGTCGAAATGCATCCTGTCAGGCCTTAATTTTGAGGAATTTCTATTTAATCTGAACACTTAGCCTAGAAATGGTTACTGATTTGAGAGATGAAGCCTGAGATGGAGATCAAAAATGGGTGTTGTTGGAACCCTCCCTCCAAGTCTTTCTATGCGTCATTAGAACCCTCCCTCCAAGTCTTTCTATGCGTCATTGGAACCCTCCCTCCAAGTCTTTCTATGCGTCATTGGAACCCTCCCTCCAAGTCTTTCTATGCGTCATTAGAACCCTCCCTCCAAGTCTTTCTATGCGTCATTGGAACCCTCCCTCCAAGTCTTTCTATGCGTCATTGGAACCCTCCCTCCAAGTCTTTCTATGCGTCATTGGAACCCTCCCTCCAAGTCTTTCTATGCGTCATTGGAACCCTCCCTCCAAGTCTTTCTATGCGTCATTAGAACCCTCCCTCCAAGTCTTTCTATGCCTCATTGGAACCCTCCCTCCAAGTCTTTCTATGCGTCATTGGAACCCTCCCTCCAAGTCTTTCTATGCGTCATTGGAACCCTCCCTCCAAGTCTTTCTATGCGTCATTAGAACCCTCCCTCCAAGTCTTTCTATGCGTCATTGGAACCCTCCCTCCAAGTCTTTCTATGCGTCATTGGAACCCTCCCTCCAAGTCTTTCTATGCGTCACCAGTGCAAGGATAATTGCGAATAAAATCAATTGGGCTCATTCCAATTTTTTTTTATTCCATCCTCGGACACTGCAGGCCTGCAGCCACTTTATTGCAATAGAACGTTGTTTTTGTTGACTGTTATATTACAACAGCTATTTTGTCCTTTCAGTGCCCACGGGCACAGACATATACGATGATTTGTGCATGCCATAGAGTGGCAGGACCTTCCATTCCATGATAGAGATATTCATATTAAACTCAAACTGCCTTCTCAGTATAATCAACTAACTCAAGAGATTGATGGGCTAGGCTTCTTTCCAGTTGTTTGCATAAGCCAGATGGTGCTTACCGAAAGAACAGTGTTTTTAATGCCCGTCAAAATTTGATTTCAATCCTTGCAGTACAAAGTCATCGCATTACAAGCAATTTGCAGGAGAAATGTGACCACTGATATAATTTGCAGTTGCCACAGCTGTGCTTTGCATTTCCATGTTAGCGTTTTTTACAATGATTCACAGACTAGTTCATTCCTTATTTTTGCATTTGTCTTTGCAGGGGGAAGTTTTGTATGCAAGACCTTTGATCTCTTCACGCCCTTCAGCGTAGGCTTAATCTATCTCCTGTACAGAGCTTTCTACAGAGTTTCCCTGTTCAAGCCAGTCACGAGCAGACCCGCCAACTCAGAAAGGTAAATCTCTTGATTCCAGCCAAGATGGGAAAGTCAACAATTCCAACCTCAGCAGTAGTTTTACCAGCAAGAATTTAGTTAGCCAAAATGTTTGTATCAGAGGCAAAGATACATGTATACAGACTCACCTGTTTTGAGCAGGTGATCTCGCCAGTTCATTGGGTTATACAATTTCATTTGACTGCATTTCATTTGGTACAGCATAGTGGCAAGACCAAGATTCAGCCACATTTTCTTATTTGCTGTAGTGAAATATTGCTACAGAATTGAATCTTTCATTTTGTGACACTAGTAAGTTAGCATGGACGTATGTTGTGTGTTCAAAAGAATCTTGATTATTTTGGACCCCCTGTCCTTGCTCCACCCCTTTACCAACCCTCCCAAATCCTCCTCTGTCTCTTCAGGTACATCATATGCAAAGGAATGCGGGCAGGTGCCAACCTGATCCATGATTACTTGTTTGACCTGAACCGGGTGATGAACCAGCTGAGGCACAGCAGCGACGACATCATGGAGGTCGTGCCTCTTGACGTCATTAAGGCAGATGTCCAGTTCACTCAGTACATCACTGACCAGAATGAGAGGTAAAAGTCCCTCCCCCCCCCACTCTGTGTCAGAATGGTTCATGTCACTCCTTGGTCTTTCTCATGACAACTTCATGTAGAGGAAATGCTTAGGCACATTCAGTAGTGTGATACGCTGCGTACATGTACCTACAAAGGTGCACAGGATATGCTTATACCTGTATACTTTATTGTTCTGTTGATTACCCCCCCCCGGTGTAGTACGAAACGCGGACTTCATGAAATACAAACTCATTGACCGCATTGCATTTGAACTGATGCACTGAACAGTGTTGGTTACGTTTGAGCGACGAGCATAATAAACTGTAGTTTGACCACCGTCAACTGTACGATATCACCTAAACGATGGTGATGATGTGACTATCTAGCAAACCATATGGAACTGGACCCAGTGGGCTGTTCACATTGCCAGTTATCAGTAGCCGTTTTTTTTTTGTATAATTGAGTACAGAGGGAACCGTTCACATGAAAGTAATTGTGCAAGTTGGCAGAGACGGTGAATGCAAGAAGAGATGGGATTTCTCAAAAATGGTTGGGACTGGAATCATTCAAGGGGGACTGCATTGCTCGTGGGTATTGGTAATAACCAGTTGACTAGTGTTCAAACTATAGTTAGTGCCCGCACCTGACCACGGCAGTAGAGTTTAGTGTCACATTTATAATGCGGTTCAGGAAATAAATGTTAGTGTGTTAGGAAACAAGACCAGGGTGTCAAAACACAGCAGTATAGCTTTTGACCTTTTGACCTTCAGTGATGCGTGTTGCTATACACAAGCCTTGTTCTCTTTTTGTCTTTGCAGACAAGCCCAAAGCCAAGCCCAGAGTCTTGCCAAGATCCAAGCCTTCGTCCGGAACACCAATCTACTGGAGCCCAAGCAGGCCGCAATGAGGGAGGAGTGCCTTAGATTGTGGGGGGTATGTTCATTCCTTGTCTTTGAAACCCTCCTTGAATCCGGGACAACCACATTTTACTGCAGGGCGTCTCTCTGTTCTTTCAACTCACATTGTAAAAGTTAAACCTTATCCTGATTCATAGGTTCCTGCTCCAAAAAGGGAAACTGAAACCGTGAAAGATTGCTTTTAATAAAAAAATTCTCAGCTGAGGTTGATTCCCCATACAGTTTGTGTGCAAAAGAGCATTTGTATGAGACCACAAAGAGGCAACAACCACAAGAAACATTGAGAATTCTCTGATTATCCCACAGAGAAATACCACACGTGTGTCTCGTTTTAGGCATCATGTAGCACTGTAGGTGCAAAGGATGTTGTGGTGGTGAACTCTTACGGTTGGATATCTCAAGTTTGTTTAATTTTCATTTGAGAGCAGTGTACATGAGCCATTTCACATGCTCACGATGAGGTTTCAATACTATTACAAAGTGGCCTCCATTAAAGCCCACCTGGTTCTGGGCGTGGGCATGTATTATGCTGTCAACCCATGCTTAAGCAGACAGGTTTGCTGTTAGTCTATCACCTATACAGTAATCATGACTTGAATAAACTCTCAGGGAACAAAACCCTTCTCTTGTTAAAGACATACTTGATTCTTAAATTTGACTCTCAAAATTCTAAAGAAAGATATGAAGGCTGTATTTTAGGAAATGCCTAAAAGCGTTCGCAGCGTGTTCAAGTTGAGTGTCTGAGGATAATTATTTCCAAAATAAACCAATAAGCCTCCTTCGACTGTGTGTAAGATGTCACGTCTATGATAGGGATTTTTGTCTTTTCATAGGGATGTTGCCTTGACTGTCATCTGGCAAACCTGGAAATAGCATCTTTCCCTGTCACTGAGTTTTTGCTGGCTCTCATTTTGAATATTTCCCCTTTGTACTCATCAGTACTTTGTGTACATTTCAAAATGGTGATTAATTGTGAGATCTCCCTTGTTGTTTGACCATCTGACAGATACCAGGGGATACAAGGTCTACCCCCAAACTACCAGATCCGATGACCAAGTTTAATCAGCTGAATAAGGTGAGGACTGTACAAGACTTCAAGAGCTCTCTGTGTGGTTTAGGTGTAGCCGTAGACCCAAGTTAAACGGTTGGAAAGAAAAAGTAAAATTCAGGAAAAGATTGCTCTCTTTCAGAATCTCTTTGTCTAAATTGTGGTCCAAGATCTGTAAGACACATAGAGATCTGAATCCTTTTGTTTAACTTTACTCTTGATGTTGCCCTGTTGGGATATGTATGTTCCATTTCAGATGAATGGACAGGCTGGGTAAAATTTCCTCACCATACTTTCAAAAGTTCTCACTGTATACCAATTTTGTTTCTGTTTTTTAAACACATCCAACCCTCTTAGATCCTTTACTATATGGAATCCTACATAGTGAATCAAGGAACTGTTACCATATGTGAGACTGATATCTTTTAAGAGTCTCAGTGCAATAATATACCTTGGGTTGTAGCAAGGAGGAGGATGTAGAAAGATTTAGGGAGTGTTCGAGCCCCCCAAAAAGATTAAGGAATGTGGTTGCTCCGAGTTGAAACCCAGAGGTTTACCTCCAATAGTACGCTGTGGTCTTGGAGGGGTTGATCCACGGTCTGTTCATTCTGTCTACCAGGATGACAGCAGTGAGTACTTCCACCAGTCGCCCACTGTACTGGACAGGGAGAGCCTGGGTAGGAGTATCCGCAGTATCTTTGACTATCGCTGTGTGGTGTCTGGTGGAGACAGGGTCTTCATCATCGGCATCGGGGTAAGTCAAGTACCAAAAAACAGCAGGCCTGGGCCTCTAGGATCCCATGTTTGGGGGCGCGTTGATTTGCTTGTAGTGGAGAAGTTGGGCTCATCAAGGATAGGTTTCCAGCCAGATTGTGCTCATCGCCTGCTTATTTCTTTATTTTACACCGTGAAGTTTCATCACAACTTTCTATGAGTACCTCCATGAAACCAAGCAGAATTTTCATTGCCAATGGAAAACGCATCCTGTGTCTACCACAACCCCTCACATGGGTGAACCTTTTTATGCAATCCACATCATACAAGGGAGAATCCTTTTTGCCTTTGGTTGTACACCTCAATTGCAGAGGCTATTTTTGAGAGTTTGCACTGTCTTGACATTGATATGTAGGAAGCAGTGTTAGCCAGTTGAAATTTATATTCTTGCACTGGATTTGCCAGGAATTTTCAGTGGAATGTGCACAAATATGTAAATATCTTCATATGTATTAAAAACAGACTGAACGCCCTTTCAAATGCCATTTATTGTCAATCCCTTAAATGACCTGTCCTAAAAACCTCAAAAGTTTACCCCCACAACTATCATATAGTCATTTTGAAACGACTGACAATAAACTGTGGGAGATTACCGGTACCAGAAAATTAAGAAAAGCTTTATATCTTTTTTGTCTCTTGATCATTGGCTAATTCAAACCACAAACTAATGTTTCATTGGTAGAGATCGCATGTGTTCCAGTGGAACGGCAGGCCAGCCAGCAAGTGGACCAAACTACAGATGTGTAACCTCAGGCTACCAGGAGACACGCTGTTTGAGGCAGAGATTGTGGAGGAGCTACGGGGAGAGGTGAGTTGAGATTTCTCAGCTTGATGATCAAATATGGCTTGGTCCTTTTGCCCCACAGTGCATTTCAGTACAAACTTCTGCCAAGAACCTGGGAGTGTGTACGCAAGGAGGATGGGTGCACGACTCCAGTGGGGGCTCAATTGTTCCTCGTCCACGCAGCAACTGGCTTTTGGGGGGCCATATTTGGATGTGGTTGTGCTTAGAGTTGATATTTTGGCCGGAAGCATGAACGTTTCATGCTGTAGCCTACTCTCTGTAATTTGCTTGCAGTCACATGATATTGTGCTCTTTCTAATACGACACTTGACAGCGTTGATGGGCTCTATTTTCTCTGTGGACTGTAATCAGTTTGTTTAATCACTACAACCCTATGGGCGCGCCTGACTAAAAGAAGTGCATTTGAGCATTGAGCATTGTGAAGGTTATAAAATTGCTGAAAATGCTGTGCCAACAATACATCAGACTTGTGGTTCACCAAAACACTCCCTTTACCAAAGCATCCTATTTTCTTTGGCAGGGCTACGGTCAGAGAAGGTCGTACGCCTTGCACATGTTGGATGCCATGTGGCTTGGAGGTGAGGACGTCAGGCAACTTCATTTCACTGAAAGGTAACCAATGCTGTGGGAACATCAGCGATTGCGTAAGGGGGATCAGGACAAGGCTTGGCCTTGGTCTCACAGATGAAGGGCAGTGTGGTTCATATGACAGTGAAAACTCGCTGCACACTCACTTTGCAGTCTGTGGTTGTTTTCAAATGATGTTCAGGTTTCAGCAAACTGCTCCTGAACTTTTCTGTCATGACAGTGGTATCTATCATCCATTTTATCAATGAGATTTGGATATTTACAACAGCTTCAGTGCCTTCCCTGTGCTTTATTTTCCTGATTGTCAATTTTGATGTACAGGCCACTGTATGAAAATCTCCATTTCCAGTAGCAGAAAGATTGAGACTGGAAAGCTGTTTTTCAGTTTGGGTTTGTTTGTCACAGGATCAGCAAGGCAGAGTTGTTTGTGAAGGCCATTCATAAGCCTACCAAGCCTGACCTGACACCGCTCCGAGTCAAAGAAGTCTTCAGGTTTGAGGAGATCCACAAGATCTTTGATAGGTAAGAGAACTGTATCAAAGTCAGTCATTTTACCACACCCTGGCGAATCAGAGCATTGTTCAGATAGAAGAGTGACTCAATCCTACCTAGCAAACTCTAACCACATTTTCCTCTCTGTCTTACTAGTTTTTTTCCATTCCCATTGAGAAAAGGGCAACTCCAGAAATGAGGGGTCCAAAAGTAGAACATTTTCGTGCCCCTGTTACATCTGACCTTTGTTATATGACATGGAAATATTACCGGAATTGGTTTCAAACTACAGTCAAACACATATAAGAAGAGCCCTGTTAATACAAAGCAACATTTATAACAAGGATAATTTTAGATCCCAAGTCTTTGTTTTTCTTTGTTTCCATGACTGATAAAACAAGGTACAATTTGTAAAGTCCCAAGGAAATTGTTATAACAGTGTTCCACTGTTCTGTGGCAGGTAATTTGCATTAATTCATCACTCGTGGAAATTCAGAACTGTTGATGTCAGATGTAACTGGGACACGAAAAAAATGGAGCCCTAATTTCTGGAATTACCCACAAACATTGCCATCTTTTCAGTTAAATATTTCACCGAGTTTAACATGGCTGAAAGAATTTACCAATCCTGTTTGGTCTCCACTATGCAGAACTTTGGCCATTGGCATGTACCGAAAAAGTGATTTGAGCAATTTTGTTTGAGCGGATCACTTTCTTGTCGTCTCCGGGTATGAGCATGCGTTTGTGAAATAATGCTGAAATCTTTTTGCAAGAACTGGTGATGCATCGTGTTTCTGTACAGCACAGGTTTATCAGCAACACCAAAAGACCTGTTTAGTTTCACTTCATACAGTGGTACCACTGTAGCTCTATAAGTACTAAATAGAGCCTTGATTAATCTTGCGGCCACAGAGTAAAGACATCACTGAGGCAGTGCTGCATTCACGTTCAGGTGATCACCCAAGATGAATTTAGGTTGTAGACTAATCTGTGGGTTGGAATGAGGAGCCGTTTTGGCAGTGGCGCTGCTTGGCACATAGGTGTGGTGCCTGCATTGAATACCTCTTGGACCACTAGGGTGTTGACGTGCCAAAATGCATGCGCTTCGAGTTGAAAATGATACTCTTGGTGCCATCGTAGTGAAAATGTCTTCTTGGACCAGGAGGGTGTTGGACGTCCCAAAATGCATGCGCTTCGAGTTGAAAATAATACTCTTGGTGTCATCGTAGTGAAGATGTCTTCTTGGACCAGGAGGGTGTTGGACGTCCCAAAATGCATGCACTTCGAGTTGAAAATAATACTCTTGGTGTCATCATAGTGAAGATGTCTTCTTGGATTGCACCTAGGTCCCAACTTATCAAGATGCAAATGCAAACTACTCAAATTTCGGAATGCACTTGACATGTGCACTGCCATAGTACCACCACAGCTCTGCCTTGTAATACTCAATCATTTTCAGAATATAAACCACGGCTTATACGTTGAATCTCGCACTGAAAATGTCTCAGCGGTTTATATGCGGGGCAGCTTATACGTCAACCTTTGAAGGATAAAAATCAGTCACTAAAGCCGTGGCTGGGCCACACGCACCACGTACCGGTGGCGCCGTCGTGCTTTTGTGGGCTGCCGTTTACATCAGATAAACCATCAACCTCGGAGAATAAATAAAAATTTAAGTTGTCCGGATTTTGAGTAGTAAATGGAAGTCCCAGAGTCATGAATTTACAAAACACATACATGAAGTATTTACGTAATCATACCAAACTTAACTTGCTCTGCTGTGACAGCATTGTAGTGATTATTTTCACGTGGCGTATTTTTGCACACAATCATTTTAATACTGAGATCTTTGTATTATTGTTACCTGGAGTTTTCTTTCTATCGATAAATAAAAATCAGCCGCTTACATGTACATGGTATCGGTACATATACCTTCATGTAGCAAATCTCATCTTTTCACAGAACGCATTTGGCACGGCTTGACATATCACAGTATTTCGGGTCTGTTTTTACTTGGTTTTTCTGATGACATCACTTTCTGTGGTCATGTGGTTATTGGAAGAGTCGGCGATTGGACTGTCCGTGAATGGGTCCAAGGATAATCTGAAAGCAGGATTCGTCATGGTCCTGGGTGCATTACGTGTGCTGCCGCGCCGATGCAGCATGCATGCAAGACGGGTGGTTTAAGTAAAAACATGAGTGTGCTTCACGCTTGACAATGAGGATTTGAACCAAGGTCTCAAGGCGGTCCTCAATACCTACTATTTTTGAAGTAATTTGGTGGTTTTTTTGTCGGCGTTATAAAACTTCGAGATAAGCGAATGTAGTGCTGTGGCCATTTCGAGTTACGCAGGTATTTTTGTACTTAACAGCCTATTCTTTTGGCAAGAAAAAGTCGGCCTTGGAGAAAAAACAGTCTTTCAAGTTAACGGACTTCAAGTTATCAAGATTTCATTGTAAATCCTCTTCCGCATAACTTTTGCTGGCAGCTTAGAAAAAAGGGCAAGAGCTGCTGCTCGGCTTACGCAGGAAAATCATCCAGCCCATAAAACTTATTAATTTTCAAAACTTAATATTCATTTTTAATGGTGGCACTCAATTGCACTCTGCTTATATTTATTAGGGTTGCATGTGTAGTGAACCATTGACGTACTGTACTTTTCATGCTGTACTGGCACTTCAGCACGCAGCTTGATAACTTTCATGGTTGGATCGTCAGTGCTGTGATGTGGGTTATACGCTGGTGTGGTTTATATACCTACCTTTAATCTTAATTTGCCGATTTTTGTGTGCTGTGGCTTATACACTGGGCGGCTTACATTCTGAAAATTATGGTATATGTTTTGAAAGCCTCATCTTTATTGATGGCTTTCCCTTAACTTCCCTCTCACACCTTAAGACTCGAGTTCAAGCAAGTCAAAGGGTCGGGAAGACATCAGCGGCTGTGCTTCCGAACCAACACAGACCGGCATTTCATTCCTACGGGCGTCTGCCTGGTGAAAACTACCAATGGTGAGTGGGGAAGGTCGGGTAGGTTTAGGTGCGAATTAACTGCCAGGTCAAAGGTCACCTCCTACTTCATTGATTTTTTGGGTTCTGTTCAGAGTCGTTATGATTATGATTTGCATTTTGTGGGTACTTTGAGACAATTTACCCCAAGGGTTGTATGGGACTGTGCATTTACACGTTGTTTATTGCAGTGCCTTACAGGCAGTAGTTTGGGAGTGAACGGTTTGAAAGGCAGATTTTCAGGCCATATACAATCGAAACTCAATACTAAGAGATCCTTTGGACTTTGCAGATTACCTTATAACAGGAACCTTGTATTATCAGGAATGAAAATGATAAAAAAGGATCAGAACCCAAAAATTCCTTGTTGAAAGTAAAATGTTGTTTGAACAAGGCTTCTATGCTTGAAGTTGGACTGTACATAGATGTTTGGTCATTAATTTGCAATGAGGACCATCTGAGAAGAATCATTATGTATACTGAATAGTTTGGAGATCCTTGTAAACAGTTGAGACATGCTAGACCATAGAGAACCAGAGAAGAAGGAACTGCATTTCCCTGTGTGTCAAATTCCTCTAGACTTAACACACACTTACTCTTGAGGACTGGTTTTGAAATCACTGAGAATGCCAACTCTTTTTTTTTTCCTTCTGTGCATCTGTCCTTTGCAGTAAAACTATGAGAACAAAGCCATGTCTCCTCAAGAATCTATAAATGTCGGAATGTGTGAGCCTATGTGAACAATGTGATTTGTCTTTTTCATTTTCATTTCAATCATTTTCTTCTTCCCCAGATCCATGGACGATGCACTGGAGTCGGACCAACCAGAGGAAATATTTCCACAATGCTAGCACTCGGGAGTCGACGTTTGACTGTCCTCCTGATTGCATTGCATCATTCAAGTATGTATGCGTCATCGATGTTAACTCTAACAGTCCTCAGTCCAACACCTGTCTAGGCAAATATCAGATTTCTTGCAAGAGAGTGCTTTCAACTGTGTGCATGTGTTTGGCTGCTGCTTGAATGTTTTTCTTTCTGTTTATCTTTCAGAGCTTGCCATCTGAATCGACTTCAGTGGGTGTGGGAAGAGGGAGTTCAAATCCATGAACGCCAGATGCAATATGACCAAGAGAAACTCTCCAAAGACGACGTGCTGGATCTGGTGAACAGGCAACGCATGGTATGAACATAAGGAGCTCTCACATCAGCTGCCTGACAATCACCGGTTACAACGCGGGCCCCTGGTAGGTAGGAGAAATCTCTTAAGGATCCATTTGAGACTGGCCCAATGGAAACCCAAATTTACGAAGCAGATAGGAATCCGCAGGAGAGCAGTAATCATCTCTCGGGAGTAGCTCTCTGTGGATGCTGTGTGAGTCTACAAATGCCTCTTCAAGAAATGTCCTATGCTGTGGCCTGTCAACAAGAGCAATAGAAAGGAACTCATTAACCCCTTCACGACGGGATGATTTTGACCGCGACTGCTGGGCTGTGGTATGCCCTGAATGGAGGGCTTTGTCCAGCAGCAAGGCCCATTGAACCAGTAGCTGCATGGTGAATAGACTGTATGTGTGGTAGGCACTAATGCTCACACAAAGGTGCTGTAGTAGCAGTCCTCCGTAGCGAAGGGATTAATCATAAGCAGTAGATCTGTAGTAGGGGAAATCACCAAGGACGCAATGTAACACATTGTTGATTGAATGAACATCGCTTTCTAGTGAAAAGTGGAGTGTTCAGAATCTGTCTTGAGCAGAAGCAACCTCCATGGGTTGAAGAGAGCCGTGTTGGTGGGGAGTGTTCAGTGGCTACATCCCACTCTGTTGTCTAGAGCTAGGTCTAGGCTCCATTGGAAATATGCAGGGACACGCTAACAATGATAGACGTAGCCATAGCTCTGAAAGGTCATTTTGGAGATGGCTAGTTAATATCCTGTCCTCTACCTGGTTTCTACCGCAGTATTATTGATACACAGGGGCACGTGAAATAGAATAGGAATCAATCAGTGCACATCCTCCGGTATAACATGCATTAAATAAATAAGAAGTACGTTCATAAATCAAGTTCCCAACAAAGGAGCCAAGATTACCAAGGAAATTGCGCCCTCTTTTGGTTCCACTTGGGGCAGACAGGTCGTAGTACATCACTGCTGTGACCTGGCTGTTCATGCTGGATGCTGTGGGTAGTGCACGTGTCAACAGCCATCCCAGCTGTCACACCAAGAGAGGTACAAACCAAATGTCCTAGACTCAGTTCTCAACAGGGTGTTTCTCTCAGATTTGTGAATCATGTATTACCAGCCGTTGCCAGCCGATTTGAGAGAGAATTAAGGAACTTTCATTCATCAAAAGCCCAGCTGTGGGCAACACCCACTGATTTTTTCCCAATCCTTGTAAAAATCCACAGGTCCATTTTTTTCGAATGGCAAACTTATATGCCTGGAAGTCATTAGCTGTGGTGGACAAAACAAACTTAAAGTTGCAGACTGTCAAACTCTCTGGAACCTGATTTTGATGGAGACAAATTCATCTTAACTACATTTAAACAAATTTCTGTTGACATCTGTAATCTCAGCTTTTAAATCGGAAAGATACTTTCATTTAATAATATGGATACCAATATTTTGTCCACATTTGTACATTTTGTGTAAATTGGCCATGCGAGAAGTACACAGATTTCATTCACTGCAAGTTGTCTGTGATAACTCTCCCCATTTGACGGTGTACACCATGACTGACTTACATCAGAGGGAGTGATATCCTTTATGTTAATTTTTCAGCTTAGAAGGTCATCACTCAACTTCCACTTAACACCGCTAAGCTGAATTGGTCACACTTGATGATAAAGCGGTGCTCTGAATGTTTGACTTGCATGTTTTCCCCGCATGACAAATGGTTGCGAGTTGCCGAGTCTTGTGCATCAGTGCTGTATTGAAATGAAGCTCCCTCTGTAAAATCTTGCCATTTGGGGGTGTCAATTTCTGAAAATTGAACATAAACATTGTGTACATGGTTGTAGTCTGCAGAATATATTGTACATCATACATATGCATGAAGGACGTCAAATCAGTTAGCTATATCTAAGAACACACATACTGACGATGGGGCTGTTTCTCCACCTCATTTTTTTTTTCAAACATTTCAAACTTCTGCTTGAAGCCGGCATTATAGTAATCTTGTCCACAGCTCTGAGGGAAAAATGACCCTGCAACCTCTTTTTGGACTATTTTTAGTCCTGGAAAATTTAAATCACAATAAAAAGAAGAGATTTCAGGGTTTTGAGGATGGTTGTGATTGCAAGTCTACAGGCACTGTTCTGCATCAGAAATTGCCAAGCTGCCCACGTGTGGCAAACTTCACTTCCCAAATGTCAGGCTTCCTACAGCAGTTTCCTTGTATAATAATTTCTGAGTGTACTGCAAAATGGCATACAAGACAGTTTCATTTTTGTGCCTCCGGCCGTCAATTTGCATTAACGCTGAAATTGTCCGCTTTTCTATTACTTTTCTATTCCATGTTGGTTCACAACTCCCTCCCCCCCCCAAAAAAAAGATGGAGAAGTGATCATGTATCATATTTGACGTTAAAATTTCACTTGTTCCATTACGCCTTTTTCTATGGTGTAGTATACACAAGACAGCAAAAGAAACTTGCCACTTCAACTCGCTTCTGTCAAAGGCCACACATAAAAATTCACTCCATAGAATAAACAATTTTTGTACACAGATATGCTGCAATACCCCTTACTAATCACATGCCCAAAAGCAAGTGATTGTAACAGAATGAGCCCTAAGCAGAAATCAATGTCACAGGACGAAATAAGTCACAATCATTGCTTTTCAATAATGTGTATGCATAGTCATTGAGGATGGCATCCCTATATGGAAACCACTCATGCCCATCATTTTGACAAAACAGGTGTTCAGTTTGTCATTGGTTGTTTAAAATGTTGTCCATTCATGGGTCATTTTTGCTTGGTGGAGAGTGCTTTTGTGTGCCACTTTTGATTCAGTAACCAAGTTGCTGTGGATGTCAATTTCTTCTTTGTTATAAAGATAATCACTTTTTGTAGGTCACATTGTAAGTCATGGGCATCATGCTAGAAAACTTAACATTTCCACAAGTTACTTTTAAAGTGAGTTCTGGTAGTACTGTACACTCAGACCAGTTCTTCAAGGCTGGGATACATTACCTTTCAGTTTGTTGTCACCGCAATGCATCATAGGCAAGTAATTGCTGGTGATGGTACCGTTATATATGGTAGGGGTGAGATAATCCAGAGTTGTAACGAGTTACTCATTTTTGTGACTCAAGTCGATTCATTGTAACACAGTGACTCAAATCGAGCCATTGTAATACAGCGACTCAAGTCGATTCATTGTAACACAGTGACTCAAGTCGATTCATTGTAACACAGTGACTCAAGTCGATTCATTGTAACACAGTGACTCAAGTCGATTCATTGTAACAGTGACTCAAGTCGATTCATTGTAACACAGTGACTCAAGTCGATTCATTGTAACACAGTGACTCAAGTCGATTCATTGTAACACAGTGACTCAAGTCGATTCATTGTAACACAGTGACTCAAGTCGATTCATTGTAACACAGTGACTCAAGTCGATTCATTGCAATGTGACTTGAGTCAAGTCATTGGGTAAAAATGTTGAGTCAAGTATTCAGCTCTAGTCATTTGAGTCACAGGATTTGAACACAATACAATGAATAAAAACGACAGAAAGAAATTTTTGGGACTTGAGTCTTATCAACTTTCACTCGAGTCCGGTCTTCTAATGAGGAACTTGAGTCATTTGCTCGCAGTGACTTGTGTGGAGTCATTTACCCATCGGGAGTCGAGTTGTCAGACTCGAGGGGAGTCATTGACTCAAGTCATAAAAACTCACGAGGTAATTCATGCAGACATGTCCACTTGGCTGCTGGTAAACTACAGCAGTTCAGGACCGACTGCTTTTGAAATCTGACCCCTTTTTTACCCAAAAGCATCGCCACTTTGTCCGGGTTGTGTTCACTCATGCCTGTTTTCAGTGTGTACATATTCCAGTGACTTACATTTGCCCACAAATTAGACCCCCAATGCACCCTCTCTAAATGCCACCATCAGACCCCCTACCCAGCAAGATGAACTAATTTCACAGAAAACCAATTCAGGAGAGTAGGAAAGCATTGTGACTCATTTGATGGTGCACGGAAGACGGCACATTAAGGTCTGACAGACCAGACCATTAATGTGGTAGACAAATTAAAGGCCTGGCGTCAGAGTCTTATTATTCTATCCTCCATTCGTGAGTCAACAACCTTTCGAGTTTCCATTATAACCACAATCATGACCAAATACATGTGTAACTGCTGTACTGTTTTATTGAGTTTCTTGTTTTTCTGACGGCAGAGTGGTTTTTGTCTCCTGCCCTGCCGGAAAAAGGAGCCAAGGGGATTAGTGTGCTAACTTTGTGATTAGGTCCCTGCTGAGCCATTGCTACAAGTGAGGCTGCATCTGATATTAAAAGCCAGGGCTCCACATGCTCTACTGAACATTATGAATGTGGGCTTTTGAAAGTCCCAAGTAGAACCAGCTCTAAGACCCTGAGCATCTTCTCACCAGATTTACAATGAAAAGCTGTCCTCAGCCAGAGATTACGTCAAATACAGATACTTCCTTGTTCCTTTTTCTATTCTCTTCTCCATTATTGTCACATAATGCAGTGCACTGCGAATTCACGTCGGCATTATTTAGTCCAAAAATACTCGCTTCACTGTAATACTTCAGAAAGATGCTTTTAATTGCCCAATCCAATCTGTAAGTTTCTTATTCATGGTGGAAGTCTGATAAAAGTTGATGGAAGTGGAATTATTTCAATTCTCAGCTGACAAAAAAACTTGATAAAAATCGGTAACGCATTGACAATATGGCACTTTTAATACATATAACCCTGTTTACAGCTACAATCCTGGACAAATCTCGTCGGGCCTCCAACCCCCCAGAATGTTGGGTCTGTTCGCGCGGTCTGCACTCCAGCTGGACACGACAACATTGACCGGGGGAGTGGGAGGAGGGCTGTAGGGCTTATGGCTATTGCCAAGTATCCCAACAATTTTGTCCAGGAGTGTTTCTTAAGCTGTATCACCAAGGACCATTTAGGGGTACAATTTAGAAAGGCAATACCTTAGGGGAAATGTTCCCAAACACATGCCTCTGTCACGCCAGATATCAAGTATGCATTTCAAACTAAGACTTCATTGTATTAGGATTTTAATAGTACCTGGTATGTTTTTCCAATGTACAGGACTGAATTCCACCCGTAGAGTTGTTTTAATACCCAGATGTTTAATTGCTTCTGTGACAAAGATGTGTATTTTAATTCAACCGCTGAATTGTTAACATGCCATAGTTTTTGTTTGTAGCACGAATGCCATTGTGTTTGTATTTATTATTTTTTTTCTTGCATCGATTAAGCATGCAAAGTTTGCTTCCAAAGCATGTTATTTTGCACAGTTTCAAGTAGCCTGTACAAGTAGTTTTTTGCGCTAATTCAGTATGCAAAGTTAGCTTCCAAAGCACGTTATTTTGAAGTTTTCAAGTAGTTGGTACAAGTAATCCAAGGTTGACATGGATTGCCATGCCACAAGTATGTTAATCATGTTTACTCAATAATTCGTAAACCTCGAATCATGTTACCAATCAAACATATCACAGTTATCAAATTGGCTCCTGAACATTTTTTTTCAAAAGTGAATTTCAGTCCACCCTCTGGCAAAGTTTACAACCTGTATTAACCTTCAACCAACGTGTAGACCTTCACTTTACATGTATATTTCATTTCAGTTTTTTGGTCATGTGTATGCAAAATCAGATGTTAAGATTTCTAGCAGGAAAGTTAAACAAATCAGGAGTTGTTGGCGACTCCTGGGATCCCTTAACCCTGTGTTTTAGCAGTGGGCCAAATCAGATCTCTTGAACAGGCTAATAAAACCAAAAAAAAATTGACAGAAACAAGTTACAGTTAAAGGATGAAGTTAAAATCAATTTGTGTGTTTAGTTTTGTTTAAAATGCTAGCCGAGCATTCCCATGTACAGTCATATCCTACATATTTCTGTTATCATGAGTGCACGTATAGCCGGCAAGATACGGGATGGAAGGGTACCCCCCTACATGTCCAAACCCTATAGACACTCTAGACTATTGTAACCTAACACATCCCCCCTAGATGTCTGAAAAGAATTCCTGGGATTCCGGTGAAACAGTGACCGACACAAAACAGGGATTCTCTCCGTCTCATATCTTGCTTCAAATGTGTGCATGCAAATGGACCATTAAACGTGACCATATAAACACGCTAAATATAATAAGAACAAGTCCGACTCTAGAGAAACAAACACAAGCTTCTTATCATAATTCCTGTTCCCAGAAGCGCTATTGAAGTGTTACGGTTGAAGCCTCATTCAAATCTCGTGCACACACACAAAACAGTGTATTAATTGAACATCATAATGAATGTTAATTTCATGTTTTCAATCCATTCTTTCCATTTCAGTGAAATTTCATGCAGCGGGATACAAACTAAAACATGTCAAATTCCCCCCAAAAATGTCAAAAGCCTAATTTTAAAATGAAATGGACGTGTTCATGGATTGTAGTCTGTATGAAGGTTATGCTGGTACATTGTTAGTATTTACATGTAATACAAGTTTTCCAGTGTTCAATTTTTTATACGGTTGACTATTTGGTTCATTTTCTCGCATAGCCCAGTTCTTCATATTTTTAGAAATATTTTTCACAGGTCGAAGTGGTTTAGGTACTTCCCTGCAGTATGCAACAGATGGTAACCTAGGCTCACTTTCATGGAGCTGTAAAAAACAGCCGGATATCAGCTTCTTGTTGATGAAAGTTTTGTAGTTTTCATGCTGATTGCAGCAACTTCATGGAATCGGCCCTGTTTGAGGGATGTACATGCATGCAGTATTTAGGGTACAAACTATACAAAGACTGGCCTAAATTTTGTTTATGCATTCTAAACTGTAATCCCAATGCTGCCTGTGGATATTGTTATCTGTATAAAGTGTAAATAGTTTTGAAAGATGTAATGACATACATGTAGTTACAAAGATGAAATCGCAACTCAAATACAGCAAAATGCAGTATGATTTCCAATCCACACCGCTGTCCTGTGAGGTTATTTTATTCAAGGATGTCGATATGCTGTATGGTTTGTGTTACATCAGCCAGGATCTCAAGTCGCATTCTGTGCCGTCGATTTTGTTCACAAGAAATAAGAGTGGAAGAGGAAAAGGTTAAGAAACTGGCTTGTTTGGAAGGCATGGCTGACAGTACAAGTAAAAAAAATTGATTGAAATTAATTTTAAAAAATTTAAGAAATCTGCAGAATTGGATGCACAGGGGTGGCCACGTTGAAGGCATTAATCACTACAGCACAGTTGTTTCTGCAAACATCCTCTGAGTTCATGTTAGACAGAATGGCATTCATGTCTGTGAATCATACTGGCCATCGAGCATGGTTAATGACTGAAGGGGGGTTTGGGCAGGGTGAATTGCCAGGGATAATATGTGGGTGATATGGCCTGACTTTTCCAGAAATTGAGATATTTTCATGTCTTGATTCTGGAGAAGTGCTTTTCATTTTCATTGATATATCCTGTAACCACTGGGGTAGTAGAAATCAGTTAGTGTACAGGCAATACAGGTATCATTTGCAAGTTTATAAAAGTAGTTATTTGACAAAAGTGCACTTAAAAATCCCCTGTTGTGTTGAGGTCAATAAATGAGAATAGATTTTACAGATATTTGATGGAGCAAATCTTAACTGGTCTATGCAGAGCGGGACCCAGTACAAGGTTCATCTATAAAAAAGACCACCAGTCAAGACTTGGCTGTGCTTCATCATGCTGAGAAATTAAAATTTCAAACTATGTGCTAGCTTTGTCATGACGGATAACAGGCTACATTAGGGAGGGGCCGCTCCTTCATACAACTCTTTTACCAAAAAGAAAACCTACAAACACACCAACTGCTTGTTGTCATGGTGTTCACATACCACTTTATTACAAGTGTTTGTACAATATTTACAGATCATTTTCCCCCTGCAAACAGCTAGCCTAATTATGTACACTGTACATTTTCCCTCGCAATTTCAGACAGGGAACATAGGGAACATTTTTTCAATTAGTTTTGTTGCTGTTCAGGCTCTCGACACTTCCTTTCTATGTGACAAACCTGGGGAAAAAAGGAATTGTTTTTTGAAACCGAAACAGCAAGTTGGCCATTTTAATCCTTTTTATATCCCCATTGACATCAGCCTTTCAAACCTGGCTTTCGGCCATTCAGGGGTGGCATGTTTACATGACTTATAGTCTTTGAGGGTTAAGGACTGACACGGATGCCTGACACAAATGGTGATCTACATCAGGTGAGTGACACCATCTCAAAGCCAGTCATGTTCACCCAAACTGTTTTCAAGTTTGTGCTCTTGAAATAATCGCAAAGGGGTTAAAAAAACTCTTTGAGTTATTTCCCTTGCGGACGATGGCACAACCAAACGCTGAAAGCAAACGGGGAAAAAGTTCGGATGGGAGGTCGGTAACCGGCTAGACCCATCCAGGGTACACACTCGCCATGGCTTTCTCTTCATACACAGACAGCTAGCTGGCTCCCTACATTCATTAACCCACATCTGCGCAAAAAGCTTGGAGTGCAAGCAATGGTAGGTCTTTCACCCTCGTCAGTAAGGGGCTACACAATCCCACCTGTCAGCATATTCTCCCCCCCCTCCCCCCCTCATGCCATGCCGACGGCTGGCAGTAGAAGTCTCATGTCTCGGGCCCAAAATGACAAGCCAGCCTCCAGACGGCCAATGTACGCCATCATAATGACACAGTGCTAACATACGCAGACAGCCAAGCCTGACCACTGATCGTTCCCAGTCACGAGTCGTTTCATGTAATCCTATCTGTATGCAATCAGTTATGATTAAGCTCCCCTTTCCAAGTAGGGCATCACACACAACGTCAGGTGACTCATCTTATAACCTATCTTCTCTATGTGATTTGCACATATCACCTCTCGGGCCTTCTTTCCACGAGGCTCTAATTTTTTTCTTCTTTCCTGGTCTCTTCCCAGCCTTGGTTCCGTGTGTCTCTGTCGAGTGACTGCACATTTCAGAGGCATCAGATTTGATGATACACTGGATTAATAGGCTGCAGGCAGTGAGGGAAATTCACACCAGCTAGGGCTGTTTTCCAAAATTTGATTATGTTTTGACATTAAAAAAACCTTAGATGTTCCAGTTGCAACTGTGTAAATTATGGCCACCGATCAGCAATACAAACGTGCTTCAGCCCTATGGTAGCTGTCCAGCCAACTATACGTAGTAAAGCTGTCACAAACAACTACAAATGGCTTTTCCTTTTGTTAGGCGAGTGAGTGGTTTCTTGCATGGGAAAACTCCAAACTTTCTTGCTTGAAAAATTCAAATAAACACGCACCAATTTTCCCACAAAGAATATATGAAACCAAAATTCTACAGTTGCATAACCAGGGTACATGTACATGTACATTTAACAGGCTGGCACTTTGGGGGAGGGGGTGAATTTCTGGAGAGCGACACTCAATAAGCTCAGTTCCAGCTAAAACACTAAGATAGAGGGATGGGGCACAGGGAGGGCACTGGCCTTGAGCAAGGGGATCTGTTCCATCCATGCCCCTCCCCTAACATAGTTATACCACTGCTGTCAAACAACTACACTGAATGCTGTGTATGTACATCTATGTGCATTCAGTCAAAGACCAGTCTCACTTGGTTTGTACACAGTCTGGATGCACTTGTGACCCAACCTACATGTACCAAGATGATTCTCAAATTGTCAGACCTGCACTGGAATTACAGGCCTCTTATTTAATCTTGCCTGCTGGCAATCCATGTGTACAGGAACTTGCATTGTTTTGACTGATGTGCTACATGTAACTGCATTCATTGGGATGACTATTGACATGCATGTTTCCATGCAAAGAACCTTTCTCTGACTGCAGGAGTGAAAATGGCACTTGAGACTCACGTCGATATGGGAAATTGAAGGTCTTACGATTTCAGACTGACTTTGGATATATGATTGACAAGAGGTCATTTCTAAAAGAAGAGGTTATGAATTGTCAAATCTAGGTAACTTTTCTGATTTGAAAAACATACTTTAGATTTTCACGATCTTTCACTAATAACATCACACAAAATACAATTAAAGATTGTAAATTGAATACAATATCAAGTCAACATAAATAAATAAATCCAATTCCATTTTGTTTTCCTTCTTTCTCGGTCATAGATAACAATGTGCACCTGCTTAATTTTCATCTTGAACAAGCCGACACATAAAACCACCAGCAAAGGTGTGTATGTTTATATATGCGGTAGCCTGACACTTTACCAGTCCGACGTTCACCGATTTCAGTATACTGTTTGACAGACTTTGAGGGGAGCTGGGTGAGGGTATAATCTGGGACTTCTCAGCCACTAGGCTAAAACAGCACTGCCACGCCTACCCATATGAGTTGGTGTACTGTGTGGGGACACCGGTATGCCCAATTTTCATCTGACTTCACACAAACAGGTAGCATCTTCGCATGGCCTCTGGGTATTAGCCGTGCTGAACATTGGAGGTCAACTCTTCTTCTCTTGTTAGCACTGAGCGGGCATTTGTCCATGCAGCCTGTGGCCTTGACATGTATACCTGAACAGGTTATTGCCTCTCAGGCCCAAGAGACCAATTCCCCCAAACCAGGGCACACAGTCTTAAGATGTCAACACCATCACCTCTGAAATTCCCCTCTATTCCAATGGCTGGCACTTAGTTTACTTCAGCCAAGATCAACAATAAACACACAACTGCACCTGAACTTTTTCCCTCCCCTAACATCAAAGGACGAAGCCACGCCAATAAATATATTCCTGCGTCTGGAAGACCCACTACTCCAAGTCATCAATGTCAAAGCCGTCTTGGTAGTCCTCCATACCTGTGCATTGGGGGAAAAAATACAAAAGGAAAAATAAACGAAAAAACAAAGGAAAGAATCCATCATGCTGTCAGTAAGGCACATTAAGTATACATTGGGCTCCAAGCGATTATCTATACAACTTCATTGGCAGTCTGGCGTGACGAAATGAAACATTCACAAATAAACAGTGGGCGACAGATGAATGTGCCAACTCCTGACAAGTGTTGACGTAGCCTCCAGGTTCCGGTAACATAAAAACACATCAATCTTTGGTGGCTCCACTGTTATTTTTCTTTTGAAATTCCTACACCTTGGGGCTGTAACTGGGTTGCGTCATGTCAACAGTTTAGCGAATCTTGGAAGTTTGAAATGCTCAAAGGTTCATGTGTTTCTGGCATACTTTCATCAATCAAATCAAAGCCAAAAAAAAAAAAAAAGACAAGCTAAGGATGGAAGTTGGAATTTTAATTGGCGCAAAATGGGCATTTACCCATTGAACCCGAAATAAACTGTTATTGCTTCTATGCACAGTGCTTTCTGACAGCCAGTTATAAAAGTCGCATAGTGGGCATATTCTGATGGGATGTGAACCCACAACCCTTTTTTTTCCAAGTGCAGAACCACTCAACGTACAACCTTGCTACATGTACTGTATAGAATCCTTTTATCATGTACTGTACCTACATGTATACCTATCTAATGCAGCGATAGCTAAATGTAGATCCATTCATTGGCATACCAGTCATAAGCATTCTGAAATTTGTTAGTTGGTACATGCATATGTAGGTCTCCTGAGTGCTGAGCACTTTTCATACAAGCGTGCTTACAATACCACAGATCAGGACAAATGTTGTCTACTGATCAAGGAATTCTGCCTTTGTAATCACCATTCTATATTCAGGCCCTTCACACAGAAATATGGTGCTAAACCTGTAAGTCTGGAGCTGCACATGTAATCTATATGCAAAATGGCATTGCTGCTAACATAGAGGTTTCTGCAGAAAGACGTAGAAAGCTGTAAAATTGGAGCCTTCCTATGAGCAAAAAAGACCCTACTGGAAAATTTCAGGTCTTATGCCAACACCATTTACTTGTGAAGCTTGCTACAGAGATTGATTTTTGGTAACCTCCCCGAAATATTACCCAACTTGAAACACTCTGTAACAGAAGAAATAGACTTTGCTTCAAATTTGCTCAATCACTCGCTAAATCTTCCCAATATTGTCACTTGTTACCATCAAATAATTCAGTATTTGTGAGGCTAGGAAATCCTTACCCATTTAAACTAATTTATGTGCAGAACAGAGAGGTATAAAACTGGTCCTAGGATTCAATCCCTCATTAGGCTCTAGATTAATAGCTTTAGTTGGTATTGTGGCTTTGTTCAGGAGATGCAGCTTCTTGTACCCAACAAATTTTAGCCATTTTTTTCTTTTTAAACTGTATGTCTTTAATGGTTTTAACAAGTTCATGTCACTGAATTTAACATGCTTCTTTTTATCAGTTCTTGTTATTTTGTAAGATCGTGTGCAATTCAACCTTGATTTGTAATGAAACACCATAATTAAATAGAGAATGCTAAGCAAAAAGGTGTAGTGAATTTCAAAAAAAGGCTGAATTTTAAGTTCTGAATAGGCTAAAATGATGTTCTGGCAATATATTTAAGACTTACCGTATTGAAAAAAATTTCCAAAAACCCAACCTAAAAATGGAATGAAATTTCTCTTAAAAAGTGCTGAGTCATGGTGAGTTGCACTTTATTGCATTTTGATCAGACTGTATACTTTTTCTCGGTTTTTGGAATAGGTGTAAGATATCTTATCTGTCATTTACTAACTGACGTATGAAAATCTGCCAACCAATATTTTGGTCTCCAGGCCTGATTTCCAAAGAGGTGGGTCAAATTCAAGTGTTGTGTCTTGGGTACTTTGTACATATAGAGTCTGTGTGTTTTGTTCAAAGTATATGGACAAGTACTAGCCCTCCTTTCAATAAATAAGCCCACAGAGTCCTGCTAAGGTTGATCTTTATACCAAAATAAGTCCACAGAGTCCTGCTAAGGTTGATTTTTATACCAAAATAAGCCCACAGGGTCCTGCTAAGGTTGGTCTTTATACCAAAATAAGCCCACAGGGTCCTGCTAAGGTTGATCTTTATACCAAAATAAGCCCACAGAGTCCTGCTAAGGTTGGCCTTTATACCAAAATAAACCCACAGGGTCCTGCTAAGGTTGGTCTTTATACCAAAATAAGCCCACAGGGTCCTGCTAAGGTTGATCTTTATACCAAAATAAGCCCACAGAGTCCTGCTAAGGTTGGCCTTTATACCAAAATAAGCCCACAGAGTCCTGCTAAGGTTGGCCTTTATACCAAAATAAGCCCACAGGGTCCTGCTAAGGTTGATCTTTACACCAAAATAAGCCCACAGAGTCCTGCTAAGGTTGATTTTTATACCAAAATAAGCCCACAGAGTCCTGCTAAGGTTGGTCTTTATACCAAAATAAGCCCACAGGGTCCTGCTCAGGTTGATCTTTACACCAAAATAAGCCCACAGGGTCCTGCTAAGGTTGGTCTTTATACCAAAATAAGCCCACAGGGTCCTGCTAAGGTTGATCTTTATACCAAAATAAGCCCACAGAGTCCTGCTAAGGTTGGTCTTTATACCAAAATAAGCCCACAGGGTCTTGCTAAGGTTGGTCTTTATACCAAATAAGTCCACAGGGTCCTGCTAAGGTTGATCTTTACACCAAAATAAGCCCACAGAGTCCTGCTAAGGTTGGTCTTTATACCAAAATAAGCCCACAGGGTCCTGCTAAGGTTGGTCTTTATACCAAAATAAGCCCACAGGGTCCTGCTAAGGTTGATCTTATACCAAACTAAGCCCAAAGAGTCCTGGTAAGACTGATCTTATACCAGAGATACATGTATTTTGTGGCCAGTAGCCTGGACATAGGGCCTTTAGCAGTACATGCAAGGTTACACAAGAGCAAATCGGTATATGCAATTTATACACAATGTGCTCTTTATCAACTAAATAGACTGTACAGTAATTATTACTGGTTGTATTCTCATGATGGCTCCATTGGCGAAAAGAACTGGATCTAGCCTACTAAAAACTCTTATTTATTTATCTGTATTTTTATTTGTTATTTTTGTAGACTAGAGTACTGAGTTCAAGTGAACAAAAACTGAGCTTTGATGAACTGAAATGTTCCTGACAGAGAAATTTTTAGATTTATACTCAAGTGGCAACTGAATTGATCGCGATTGGGCAGTGTGCCTCTTTGAAAACATCCAATGCAGTTGCAAAGAATATTGGGAACTGGTACGAACAAGGAGTAAAATTTAGCCATATATGTCTGATGCTGTCAGGTCTAAAATTAAGAGATTCAAGGAGTGTGAGCCAAGTCTTTAAAACTTTCTGGATATCTGCACGTGTAAATGTGAAGCTTTCCATCTTTTAGATTACAGACAACTGTACCACAATCCATTACAGAGACAGCTGTAAACCGACTGTACGTTTGTCCAAAAAACTACGATTGTCGCAAAAACAAGGTTCCAACAGTTGACAAAATATCATAGTATGAAACAAAGAGGACTGAAGAGAGGAAATATCAGCTGAGAGCATGCCATCTACGTCATATCAAACAGGCTTTTCATCTTCACCAAGGAATGAGGCAGCCGAGACAGAGAGCAGTAATTTGAGCCCTACCATTGTGTGAAAAAATGAATAAACACAATTCCTCTGCCAAAACTAGCCCAATTTTGTGACGGGTATGGACTCAGTAACAGAGCTGGAGCAGCTGCTGCAAACTTACTGCAGCATTCACTGGTTTCAACACTGTATCCAAAGATGGCAATAACTGATCACCACAAACTGGCAAGGGAAAGGAAACATCTGCGATGTTGAAAGTCTGATTGGAAGGAAAAAATCAGTAATTTTTAAGTTGACAGAAAAAGAGATGCAACTCTTTCTCAAAATAAGGTTGGTAACAAAGTCTGCCCAATCAAGGTCAGTCACAGAAGACCACTGTGATTATTGCAGAGCCTGGAGAACATCACTTGCAGCATGTTACCCCAAAAAGTCAGACCATGGAGTACATGCAAATATTACCAAGGCGATCTACGCGTTTCTAATTTCAAATAACTTACAGAGCAAAGTAATGGTTGTTGGAAGAGATGGCTTTAATGTCAATGTTGGATGGCAAGCATATGCATGTTACACAGCATTCAACTACATGTAGCAATACTCTTTACCCTCTCTGATGGTCATACTCCAGGCCGGCGGTCATACTCCAGGCTGGCGGTCATTCAGTGGACCATTAGGAAAAAATAACTAAAGGAACAGTTTTGAGCTACGCACACAGGAAGTGGGTGGTTTAAGAGCACTGATATTAGTTACTTTAAGGAAACAAAGAAAAGAAAAACTAATCCACACAAAAAGAGGAACCAGAGCTGAAAAACCTTTAAAGGGGATGGGCCATGTACATGTTGGGTTAAATTGACGTTACATGATAGTTTTCAACTGTCTTATAAATAGTAAGTTGGATTAGCCCATCTTTTATGTCATTAAATCAGCAAAACTTGGCATTTTCTGAGTGCTTTTTTCAGTCTCCGCTGGGGCTCTCAATCTGTCAATGAGGGCGGCTGACAAATCTTGGCAAAAATGTGGCATCATAGGGCAGACTTGACTTTCCAGACCAGAATGCATACATGTAGTTCCGGCAAGAAAGTTTATTGGTCCAAGCAAGTGACTCGTAGTGCACGGCGAAAAAATGTCGGAATGGAACACCAATTCTGACGAAGTAGGCCAGCCTAGCTATGGACAAAAAACTACCCCCCAATATCACTGAAACACACAACAAAAGAACCAAACTGGCGAAAGAGGTAAAAGACAAGGAAGGCTAGCTTTCCTAGTAGACTTTAAAGACAAATCCCAACCCAACGTCAACCCGTTTAGCGTCACCTGGTTTTGCTGGTTACAAAAGACAGTTATGTCTCTTCAGAGAGACAAACTATTTTTATAATGGTGCAGGAAAATTACCTGTCAGTGTTCTTCCAAGGATGGATTTGCACTGGGGACCACCGAGCTTGCCATCCTTCCATCCTTGGAAATAGTTGTTCAGGTACCCGCTATTCCATCTGACTTGAACCAGCCAGCCAACACCGGCAAGCTCGGTGGTCGAGTGGTTAAAGCCATCTGCACTAGTAAGCAGGAGGTCGTGGGTTCGAGTCTAACCTAAGTACGTTGGTGCATTTTCTCACAAGCCTTTGGGGACAAACACTGAGGCAATATTTCTTGTGCCTCATCAGCTCCTTCAATGTTGCTTTCTTCATCAAATGAATAAGACAAACATGACAACTGATCACTGTCAGGATCGAAAAAAAGCATCAACGCTGGAATTATCTTTGCTTGAATCTGATATGATGGTACTCGCTAATGATACTGCATTACGTACATTTCGACGAGTCCTTGCCTATTACAGTAAACAGTCGCCGCGATGATGATGCCACGATTTGTGGGAATTTCTTCAGACAACTTTTGGTACCCGACAGTTGTTGTTTAGCTTTTGCTAAGGGAGTGAAATAAGGTCATGAAAACTATAATTTTTAACATATTTCCGTGCATTTTGAAATTATGCAGATGTTTTGCTTGTTATATGTATGTTTGATTTACGTGTTGATGCATGTTGTACAAGAAATCTTCTCAGCACGACCCATCTCATTAAAAACAATTAGCTGGTTCACCATGGGGAGAAATTTCAATCCATTTTTAGGTTGGGCCTATTAAGAACTTAAAATTCAAACTTTTTAAAAAACTTCAAAGCAAACTTAAGCAACCAGCTACATGTATGATTGTTGGAACTCATGAGTGGATGTAAAGTGTCATAATGAAAAATAGTAATTAATAACTACATTAATGAAATTAAATACATGTATATCAGTGGGACTACGACAACTACCCACTATGCCCATGAATGCATACAGTAATGTCAATTGGAATGAATACATGTATATGTACATAAAGTGTACGGATCGACTAAATCTGTGAACACGTTATAAATAAAAACTTGAAATGCAAATAGGGATGGCATACTGGGCACACATGTGTGCTGCAAAGATTCACTTTTAAATGTCAAGAAATTTCACATGCCCTTTGGAGAAGGCAACGGTGTGCGGATAACACAAACTTGAATACGGACAGAGTGATTGTGGACAAGGGGAAGAAAAGCTGACGACTGACATTTATGTTCTGACATTCACAGAAAAATACCTCAAGGCAAACATGTTTATGAATACAGTGCGGGTGTAGCAACTGAAATGTCAAGTTAAGCAAACTCTGCCAATTTCTCTGGCATATGGCTTTTCATTTTAAACAACAGGGCTTTTTACACTTCTTCACCAATCATGTGTATTCTCAAAATCTCTTGGGGGAAAAGACCGTACCAATCCCAACAAGACTCTGGGCGATTTTACACAAACATGGAAGGAAACTGATCCAAAATTGTGTTCAACAAAGCTGATATAACTGAGCAAATGAACAAGTTGATGCCAAAGCATCCACGTGGTTCTGTTCATACAGACCTTCGCTAAAGCTTTCAATTGTCTCTCAAACCACTGCAAGTGGCTGGATAATGTCCAGAGGAGTCTACCCATCTGTCTGCAACATGATTCGCAATATCTGTGAGCAGTTAATGAAGACGTGATTTATATGTCTTCTGGAGAGTACATGGCTTTGCACAGTGTTGGAGGGCTTGTTTTGCTTGTTTAGTTTTTCTACTGAAAATATCAAATTGCCTTGTTTGAACTGAGCCTTGTTTGAGCTCCATGTAAAATCAGCCAGATGCTATTTTTTCTCTCTCTCTTCATGAGTCACCTTAGGCATGACATTTACAAAACAAAAAACACATCCAACACTAGTATGTCCAGAAAGTCAGAGCAGGTATTAACCAGAAACAAGTTGGGAATCAAATCAACATGAACATCCGCTATATCCGCTGAAAAGTAGAACAGGCGAGCAAAAGAGAGGAAATAAAAAAATCAGGAAGAACAGAAAATCACCAAAATGCTGGGGGGAGGGGGAATTTAACAAGATGCCATCGGGCAGGATCCAGAACCCTGTCACAAACACCCCACCAACCAAAGGGAAGTATATGTTCCCGTAATGATGAAATCCAGAAGAGCTAACATCCGGATACTGAGTGGACAGAACATTTGAGAGCCAGCGTAGCTTTCATTAAACTGTCTCAGTGGATATGTCATCGGAAGAGAGAGAGAAAGAGAAAGGGGGAGAGAGCAGAAGTGTTTGGCATCTCGCTGGTTGACAGGTACCTGCGGTATCGAGGTCATGAAAATCTGGGCCACTGGAATTCAGGCCAGTGCTCCCCGGCAGTATGTTCTAATGACCATGGCGTACGTGCCCTGATCCAACTTCTCACTCGGAGAAAAGGAAAAGTCTTCAAGATTCTGGTGGGCAATACATGTTTTTGTAGCTTTTGGAAAAAAGTGGTTGCTGTGAGAACATCTCCTTAACCCCCCTTTGGTTTTACAGCACAAATATGCACAAGCGCCCACAGCCACTCTTGTGCATGTGTTTTCTACATGGAACACAAACATGCTCAGGTTCAGTGTGTACACAGTAGATTGCCAACACAAAATGACCCAGGGTCTTTTGTGCAGTCCTCTTCACTGCATTTGGTTTACTGCACAATTATGCACATGAAACAGTAAAGCGCAGTTATTGGGCAGCACAAAAGTGCAATCTGATATTCCTGTGAGGGACTGTTGGTGCAGTGCACAACACGACACAGCTGTGCTTCTTTGAGGTGTTTACCAAGTGACCCAAAGAGTGACTTCAGCATAGGAGGGTTTAAGCTAAAAATCCCTAAATCCTCCAACAGGTGAAGGATTTATGACTGGAATGGGTGTCTTTTCAAACAACCAAGTTGAAAATCATACAGGAAACATTTGCGTAACACTCATGACACAACAGTCAGATGGCCAACCACATGAAACATGTAATCAGGTATTTTGTTGACATGACACACACATACTAACAGTATATACTACATTATAATGAGCACATCTCCACATCCATAACCATACGATACCAGAGGTACAAACATGTATGGAATGTCTTTGTCAGGAATAATGTGACAAAAAGAATTTTTCTGCCCAGCTCACTAGCTTCGAATGAAATGTCTGCTTTTTACAGCAAAACTTAAAAGTTCTTTGCCAAAACGTTTGGTGATATTCTCACAGCTGGTGGTGTCTTGAGTGCCCTTCTGCATCAATTTACAGGCGTATTTCCAAGCTTTTCAGAAAACTTACAATACCAGATAGAATGATAAACTACTAACTCAAATTCGGGGTGACTAGCAGCACGTGGATATGTTCAGAGTCCAGTCAAGGCTCACGTCAGTCACGCTCTGAGCTGGTGTGTGGACGTATTGGTCTTAACAAATCTCACTTCAAGTTTTTTCAAATAACAATATCCCAATTTCTCTTCCTTCACGGAAACGACGCAAATGTTCTTGGAAAACAGCTCTATGTGGGTTTTTGAAATAACAATCAGACAGTAAAGACAATGTGAGTGGCTACCCAGACAATTAGCATCAGAATGCGCATACCCAATTAACATGTGCACGCCAGAGTTTCCTAATGTTCCAATCTAATGGAAAAGACTTGTCAGGCCTGAAACATCATATCAGACTCTCTACCATCCCTGATGTGAACTTTGACACGTGGGGTTTGGGGAGAGATTTACGATTCATAATATGGTCTTGAGCCAAGACTGGCACTCTTTCATTTGGAGAACTTTGGGGAAGAATCAGTAACGTAACTTACCCCCATGGCCCATTAGCTGAGCAGCACTTTTTAATGTTGTTTCTTCTTCGTAGTATTCCCCTCCTACTTCCTCCTCCATTCCTCCCCCATCCATAGAATCGGGCGGTCCATCTTCTGTGGCATACTCCACTGGGCCAGACTCTACCACTACATTTGATGAGGTGGATTTCAAGGGTTGGACTCCCAGCTCTAATTTGGGGTGCTTGGCAGCAGACACCTGAAAATATTCAGAGTCCAGGGGCTTTTTGTAAGTCTCGTTCTGATTTGGTGTCTATACTGATCTTGATGAATACATTTTGTACTTTCAAACTAATCAGTTCCTATTTTTGATGAATCCTGATTCTTTCAACTCTGCTTCAAACCTCAAGACAGACACAGCTTCAAGTACTTTTATTTGGGTATTACTTTCACATCTATCAAAACAAAGCAAAACTGAGAAGCAAACCCAATCTCTGGTACCTAAACTGTTTTGCAATGCTGTCTTCTGACATACTTGATGCTTATTTCATGACAGCAAGTACATTTCTCACTGCTCTAAATCTTCAGCAAAGAAGACATATTATTGACTGCAATGCCATGTTAGAAAGTCCAATCAGAGGGAACAGGTAAAAGGTAACAGGCTGCAACAAACTGCTTATCAATGTAGACAATGGTGGCTTAAAGCACAGAGGTTGGAGAGCCTGACACTAATGTTGAGAATAATTCTTCCAGGATTAAAACACCTGTCAAATCTCCCGCCACGATGACATCATTACCTCTTTCCTTGCTGATGCACCGAGGAGAGGCCTGGGCCTCTTGTTAGCAGAGGCAGTGGGTCTCACAGGCAAGGTCTTCTTGAGGGGACTCTCCGACACGGTGGGCGTGGTGGGAGTTGACGGTACCTGCTGCTGGTAACCTGCAGCAGTGAAGAAATGGGAGAATTCAACGAGTATCATGGAACAACTGTAACAAATACAATGCAGGCAATAAAAGGCTTTGGTTGGATCAACATACAGAGTTCACGCTTTAGATAGAAGAAAACCACACCAAACCCCTCTGCAGTAATACGTTAAATGGCTTTTCAAGGCTACATGTATGTGATGTGCTCAACTTCTTAAGGAAATCTGGTGTACAAATATATGTGTGTCACTCATCATAAAATCGTTTCAAATGATATTGACAATTTCAAGCAGCACAAGGCTTTGTACTGTTTCCTGTTTTTAATTTTTAATGACTTGGAAGTAAAAAGGACATCATCTGGACTGAGAAAAACTTGCACACCTGTGACACAATAGAATATTTCTATAACATGCACATGTACATGTTCTCCATATCTTAACTGTCAGGTTTACACAAACAGCATTACTTGAAGAGAAACTTTTACCACTTTTTAGAAAATACTTGAATGAGGTCAAGGGTCATGCGCTCAGATGCCTCACCTGATGTCCTGTTCAGATCTCGCAGCACCTCGTAATTAATCTTACTGGATATTTTCCTCTCTCTCAGGAGTTTCTCAATAGCCTCCCCGGCTGTGCTGGCCTGAATTGGCGGCTTACGCACTTGCTTTTTTCTCTGGAACGAGAGAAAAGTTGGCGGTATTTATTGACTGTGATGTGGCAAAAGCATCCTAAATTTATGAGGCACTTTGACGTGAGTGAGACGGAGACAAGGGAAAATGTGAGCTTTTACACAAGGGAATACTCACAAATTTGTACTTGTATGTTCGGTTTCACTAGAATGTCAATTATTGATGTGCTTGCATGTCTGGTTTTAGGAGCACCCCAATTATCGATATCTCAAAGCAATGGTTACCTATTTCTCCTTTCTTCTCCCTTTTAAAGTGCACCTCTAAGGAAAACTGATTTTATCTGTTCAAATAAAATATGCAAGCATCCAAATCAAACGCAGTGTCATTTGTCTTCAGAGCTCAACTATAACAAGCTATACAGGGCTTTTTTTTCTGTTCATGCCAAGAAGTGAATTCTGAATGCAGATTGCATCATTTGGAGAAAACAGAGATAACAAGGGGAACCCTCACACTGTGTTCGTAGTGGATAAACCCTTATGCATGCCAAACAATGCATGTACATGTTGTAAGTAACAATAATCCGTGGGGCATATTTCTACATCTATAAGCAGGTCTAGTGCATGTCAAACATCAAGTATACATCCTGTTCTGAAATAAACATGAATTAAATGCATGGCACAAAATATTGGTCTGTGGTATCTACATGTAAATCACTGCATCAAACTCTCCATCAAAAATCCACAAGGTAAAAATATCAACTGTCACAACCCTACCCAAAGAATATACTTTAAGCCACATAATTGAGGCTTAACGTGGCTTTTAGCCATTCCAAAATAGTTGCTG
Source organism: Acanthaster planci (assembly GCF_054643075.1). NCBI lineage: Eukaryota > Metazoa > Echinodermata > Asteroidea > Valvatida > Acanthasteridae > Acanthaster > Acanthaster planci. Next base: position 1,482,726 of record NC_141777.1, read on the forward strand.
TGATCAACTGACCACTGTGAGATGAGGCATGAAAAAAATAATAAACACTCACATGATTTTTTAGGCCAAGAACTAAGAGTATGGTATCTACATTAATAGGAAGTTCCCTGTTTGCTTGCTGGTTATGCTTTAAGACACTTAGGAGGATGCCTTTATGGATGTACATGCTCTGGGTAATCAGGTCTGGTGTCTTATATATGCTTCCCATACCAGAGGCAGAGCTGTATAGACAGGGTTCATGCCAGCTTCAGATTTTGGCAACAAAAGGGCCGTTCATTATGTGTACGGTAGAGCATACGGCTATCGTATACCGACTGTCCATGTGCACTGATGCATACAGTCTGCCAGTTTGTTTCCAGCATTGGTGACACTCATGTCGCAACTCCCTCTATACATGGCTCAGGCCAGAGGCTGGCCACACTCATGGCTTACCTTCTTTGGTTCCTTGGTGATTCCTTGCTCCTTTTCCATTGCCTCTTTGGCTTGTTTATCTGTGGAACAAAAGACTACATCTATACCAAATACCCAAGATGGTATGGCTTTGTGGAAAATTAACAAGAATTAGCCATGTTTTGTTTTGTAATATTTGAGATGTATTAAGATCTATGTATGAGAAACATATCACAGAGAGATATTTTTTCAACTCTTGAGTAATGTCTCATTTGACACTTCACTCGACATCTGATTCTGAAATACATGCAATAGCAAATCTACTTCACAACTTTTCAAATGTTGGCATGAGAATCTATTTCTAAATGTCAACTGGAAAATTTCAATCTACTTTCATTTTTCAAGATACCCTAACAAATTGGCACAGATAAAAAAGCTTTTGTGTGTGCTTTAAATCTCCTTTTTTTCTGTTTTCATTTTTTTTCCCCAGGGGAGAGGGGCGGGGTATTTGTCTGTCAACTTTGCACTTTCGATCCTGTTGTCTTTCTTGAGCTGCCTTGCATATAAATCAATCTGTGCACAGCAGGTGCTGAGGATTATGGGAAATGAGGCTTTCACACATGAATCACTGCCTCTTTAGAGCCATTCACAGACAATTGCTGCTGTGTGTTCCTAAGGTCACACCACGGTCATCCGCTCTGTCACACCACATTAAAGCTCTGCTCAGCATTCAGTCTTCCTCTACGATTCTTTGACCACAGCTTCCAAAGAAAAAAAAAATACCCAAACGAAAGCATAGAAGGGCTCCTTTCGACATCACAAGTTGAAATGATTTGAAAGGGAAGTTCAACAGGCCCGGTTTCCCCTTAAATGTAAAAGGAGATTAGATGGGACTTGCCAAATTGACTCTGGCAGTAGCAAACAGGGCTGACAAATTGATGGTATTAATACAGGCAAGCTGGAGGCGCAGTTTGTGGCCGCCTGAGACACGGCCCAGTGCTGGACAAACCCTGAATGTTGGTCGATGCACCGCCAGCACCGTCCAATCAATACCTCCAAAGTTAATGCAACAGAAATGAGGAATTTACGGGGATGGAAGTTGTTTTTTGTGTGTGCGTGCTAGCCACTTTTGATGTCTCCCCCGGGTGCTTTTCAACATTCGCTCGCCTTCACATATTTTTAAGACGTCAGCTGTGGATGATTTGCCAGGACGAGGAATCGAAAGGCGGTGTAATAAAAAATAAAAACAGCCGCACATCCAAAAAGAATGCAGGAGCACCCTGAGGTGTTTTCGTTTTGTTTTGGGGATTAAAGTAAGTCTGTTTACCTTCCAATTGCTTGAGGTATTCTGCGTTCTCTTTCGTCCAGATCTCCGTTTTGATTGCAACTTCAGCTGGGCTCAATATGAACTGAGTGCAGAGAAGAAGAAGCATTTCAAAGGGAAGTCAATAAATAAATGGTACATGTAACATCGGCTCTAAATAAAATAAATCAAAGACAAACTGAAGAAGTCATGAGGATTGACTCCACATAACAAATGTTTATTGGCTAACTGAAATTTCATTCCTTCTTTTCTACCATGTGACTACAAATCGCTTTAGGGTATAGTTTGTTTTGTCAATCAACCATAATATTTTGGTTTTAGAAATATTCTTAGTAATGTTCAATAATCTTGAGATCTTAACATACATGGAAGGCAAAACCCATTGTGGGAACAAAAGAAGTTTTATCTTTTCCTTTATGATTTTGTGTGTAATCCTGCCCAATTAAAAAATCCAGAGAAATACTGTTAACAAAGTACAGAATCTCTCTTTCACTCAAATTAAGACAAGGTTGGCCAAAAAAGAAATTAAAAAAGCAAACCAAACAACACTGAAAATGCAAATCCACCTCTTCAATTACTAACATATATATGAATGTAGATGAATGTGACATGGCTGATTTGATTGGATACTCATTAAATACCTAAGACAGTTCAGCCATTCCTATTGGATAAGAGCCCATCACGTGGATGGTCTTAAACAGTTGACAAAGCATCAGCCAGCAACAAAAGTGGCCCCCGAACAATGACATACTTCTATTCCACATTCAGTACTTGGAGTAATTTTACAATCTCAAAATGAGGCTACATTGTTCCCCCTTAAGAAGGTGACTTTTGAAGCTCGTGGAAAGGGGGGAAGGTTGTAAAGGAGGCATATTTGTAAATGGGGGATTAAAACAAATCTCATAAATTGTAAACTTCTTGCCCAGATTGAAAAAGTTGATGTGAATATCGCCTGCTTTTCCCTCATCTATTTTTGGTGAGAGGTCACAATTTCAAAATGTATTTTTCTAACCAAAGAAGCTAAAGATTTTCACCAAAAGTGGACAGGCATTGAAGCTCAGGAAATTTGAACTACAAAATATTATCCATTGAGAACCATTTTTACATAAATTGTAATTTAAAAACCCTTAAGGAGGTAATTAATGTAAACTTCTTGACCAAGCCTGAAAAGTTGAGGTAAATCGCAAACACAAGCATGCGCCAACATAAAACTGGTACCTAGTTGAAAAACAGATGACCAAAGTTGTCAAAGTAAGTCAATTTTAAATTACCAACTGACAGGTTAAATTCAATAGCATGTCCACTGAGAACGTGCGAACAAATTTCAAAATGTGTTTCATTTAATATCTCACGCCAAGCGACCCTCTGGATTACCAATGGTAGAAACAGTAATTACTGGTTTACGTCATTTTAACTACAGGGAAGCAGAAACAAGTACTTAACAGTGGCCCATGAACATGAATAGAAATAAAAAGGAAGCAGCAAAAGATGGCAACACAGATGAAAATTACGGGATTACAAAAATTCAAAATTTCAACAATGGGATTACAGGATTGTTCAAAAAGGCATTTACATGTATGAATGGGAATAAATATGTGCTTGATATACATCATGCCCCACAGGCTTGGAACATTACTAGCAGCCAGTCTCCCGAGGCCAAGCAGTGTACACAGTCGTATTTATTCCCTTAAAACCCTATCCCCCTAGGGACCATTGAAAACCTGCATCACCTTGTTGGGTTCAGTATGGTTAGGGTGAACCCTAACCCCTAGAGACCATTGAAATCCTGCATAACCTTGTTGGCTTCAGCATGGTTAGGGTTAATAACTAATTCCTCAAGCCTAGTCAATATTTGAACTGACTAAAAATAATTATCAGTAATGATCAAAACATACTGCTTACGAGCCTCTTAACACTGACAAGTAATTCTGCTCGGCTATCTCAGTCTTGTAAACATGTTTTCACAAGACTTACATGTCAAGGGCATGTCAATATGCAAAGAAGACGAAAGCATCCCCTTCTTGTAGAGAAGTTTAATCTTTAACATTTGGAAAACCTGGCAACAAAGTATGCAAGAAATCTGATGCCGGCAAGATGAAGTGAAGCACAGTTGCTATGGTAACTATGATGGATTGGACCGATGCAGGTGTGACAATCCTTACTTCATCGAGATGCTTAATTTCTATTCCCCATCACAGGCAATCAGCTCTGCCCCCGCACACACGGTCGTCTGCCTCCTATTCCCTCCCCCCCCCACTGTTATGTCTGGGTTTGTATACAAACACTCCCTCCCCGGCCCATCCCAGCGACTTTGAACTACCCAAAATATCCAGGCATGCAAGAATCACACACTGGCAGATTTATTACATGCAGGCAAATTTATGGCATTTCTTGATTATCTCAGCAATTCCGCCATGGAAACCTTCATCCCCAAGTCACATTTTTTCAGAAGGTAATTCCAGCATACTGAAACGTCTCCCAAGCATAATGTCAACAATTCCGGAATATGATACTGATCATCCTCAGGGTTCACATGTCGTTCTGCCTATCGCAAAATTATTTTGTCTTCAAAACATTTAGTCTGGATATTTGGTTTGTTAATATAATATAAACTCACAGTGATATAGTGGGAGCCTGGTTTGGCATCTTGATGTTGCTAAATTTGTCTTGGCTTTCAATCTCTATATTTTTCCCCCAAAAAGGTACTCAAGAAAAAATAAATGTCAACAATCTGCCCAAACAAATGTGAAAGCCAAGTTTCTCAAAACAGCTTTGGGCTTTGATTAAAGCAAAAAGTGAGTATGGTATATGACACTGTGAACGTGAGTAAACGGAGGTCTTTAAAAGTGTGTACATCAACGTGTACCTACATGTATGTAATAGTCTGCTAACGTAGTGACGGGAAAACATCAAAAGATTACAGTGAAGTTAAACAGAGGCATAAATATTTGTAACTACAGACACAAAACAGATTAAAGGGGACCAAACACGTTAGTAACATTTCCCATATATGCATGTACGTGTATCGATATAAATTTCTACAAGTGTTTCGAAACCCAAAATCATTTTGCACTTTTGAACAGGCGTGCAGGCTGCAGTTTGCTGTTAGAAATGGATGGTACAAAACTTGCCGGTCAGTTTGGACATTGAGATGGACATTGATTTTTTTTCCCCTCCAAAACAGATACCACTCTGTGGTCTCGATCCAGTAATGGCCTCCACACTGACATGATACACATAAAGAACAGTCCTTGCAGATTGTTCAAGACATGGCAAAAATGTCACACCATCATGGAAAAATTGCTAACGTGACAGTAACTTACTGGCCTCCTTTACTATGTTTTATGCCAAGAGACAGATGTATATTTTTCAGACACACCTTTGTACATCGGAAGACGTAGTTCAAGTTGTATGTACTGCTTTAACTTACGACAATCTTCTTAACTTAAGTCTAACTACGTTTTATTACCTTACACTTACATTTCTTTTACTAATATATTGCATCTTTTAAGGTGCTTATAAATCCCTTCTGTATAATGGTGTAGATCTTTGCAATGTTGAGAATCTTACATGTCTAAGGAGCATTCAAAGTTGAAATGTAAAGACTAATGATCATCATAAAGAATAATTCACAAACATATTGTAAGTCCTAGTTCTAAAGTACATGTGGGTTGGCACTTGTACAAAAATAAAAACTCAATCAACTGGGGGAACGGTTCGCACAATTCCTGAATCTAACTCAACTGCACGTACATGTACATATATGCCTCATTAGTGACCACTCAATGCTGCAACTGATTTCAGTCGGACCAACAAACTGAGAAACTGTAATGGCTCAGGTTAGGGTATGAATCTCGGCTCAAATTCATGGCCCCGATTTCACAGTCTACAGAGCATGCACGTGCTACTGTAAATAAAGCTCTCCTTGAGTACACTTCCATGCCAGGCCTCATTTCAATTGATAAAACTGACCATCATTTGGACAGCTGCATAGAACTGTTTGCAGCCTTGTTAACATTAACATTTAGCGCCCACAGCTGACTTTGAACAGAATCTCTGGCCATGGAATAAAAGCTTTCAAAAGTTTGAAATTCTAATAAACATCATTTCACTGAAATCTCAGAAAAACAACATAATCAACCACCTGTACATGGATGCTTTTGTGAAGAGGGATTGAGGGCTGAGAGGGGTTAAGGATGGGTGTAGACGCAGGTATGAGGCGAGAAAAATGATAATGATAAGACAAACCAGATCAATTTCTCTGTCGTCGATGCCCGTCAAGTCCAAGTCACCTGACTCTTCTTCAGAAGCTGTGGAAGAAAAAAAAAACACTTTTCTTGAAAGGGGTACCTATCTTTTATGAACAAGCATATTCAAAGCATGTTTATGAAGCATGGAAAACAACTCTTGTAGAAAATATGTCTTGGATTTCGGGAAAAGGTAAAGTCTGTTGAAAGTCTAAAAACAGTGACATATACATACATGTATTTCTTTCATTTTTGCACATACTGTACCAAATCTCAACCATAATGGTGTATACAGTGCATAGGTACATGTACATGTACACATAAATGTGCTTTCCCTTAGCAAGTACAAACGTACTTGTACGCATAGAACAAGGTACATGTACATGAACAAGGAGTCACACTTTTCCCAAGAAAAGGTGCTGGTTCTTAAAACACCAGTTCCAAAATGCCAGAGTTGACAGCGTTGACAAGTTACCATTAATGAACCTGATGATTAATATTTCATTGAATCTTTGCCAGCAGCAGCGGAAATCTGCTTGTCCATTTTTATGTAACTGTATGAAATTCATGGCTCGGTGGTTTACAACCAGGGGCCAATTTCATAGAGGTGCTTAAGCACAAAATTTGCTTAAGCGTGAAAAAACCTTACTTGATAAATCAGGTAACCAGTCAAAACTCCATGTGAGGTTTATTGTTTTGGGATTGTATTTAGCTGTTTTTTTGGTTAGCATGACAATCAGATAGAGTTTGAGCTGGTAACCTTTGTTTAAGCAGCTCTATGAAATTGGCCCCAGACCTACTTTTATAATACAGCAGAAAACAACGTGAGAAGTATGCTTACTGTGAAATTCTCAAGCTCCTACATTACGTTTGCACCTTTTATTATGAATTAAATTTTATAACTCTACTTCATAAAACCAATTGCATAAGCTCTGACACTTGTTTCTTTAAAAAGCATCTCTAAGGAAAACATGTTTTCTCTGATTTTACATGTATCAGTAAATTAGTAAATATGGCATCCAAATCGAACGCAGTGTCATTTGTCTTCAGAGTTCAACTACATGTATAACAAGCTTAAAAGGGCTTTTTATCTGTTCATGCCAAGATGCGAATTCGGAGTGTAGATTGCATCGTTCGGAGAAAACAGCGAAAATGAGGGGAACCCTCGCCCTGTGTTCAGAGTGGATAATCTGTTTTGCATGCCAAATAATGCATGTAGCCATTGTTTGATATTTTAATTTTGGATTTCTGCCCAGGTGCCAGAATACCATAACAAATGCCAAGTAACACACAACGCTATAAATTTTAGGCTAGTGGTCATTCAAATATTAGCATAAAGTACAAGTACTTGCATTCTGACAAGGATCTACAAATATATGAGCGATAAATCATTCAAATGATTCAAAGTGGATGTTTGCTGTAGCCTGGGACTAAGGAGTAATGGTTTTCTAGTAACATCTTTCTACTAGACATAAATGTACATGTATGGCAGTGTTCTATCCAAACAAAAATAAATCGTAAAGCATCTCTGCTTCAGGAAAACAATCCACTGTAACCAAGCAAGCTGCAACATTATCCAACATAATGGCTACTCCCTGGCTGTGTTAAAACCCCGTGAACACATTAGTGTTGTCATAAAAACCGCAATCCAAACAGGGAATTACATGTAAATGTATGTGGGAATTACAGGGGTCATGCCATGACCGTCCAAATAACCGCAGGAGGGGACAACTTCACTACAAGCCACAGATATTATGATTAAATTATGCACGGGAGAAAAAGTTTCTTGTATATCAGTTCTTTCAAAAAGTTCAAAAAAGTTCAAGAGACTCGGCACCCGCATTTTTGCCAATGGTACATGTCACGCTTCCAGTACATGTTCATCTGCAGTTCAGGTCATGATATGCATTAAACCTCACTGAGGCTTTTGTTGTCTGGTGTTGCAAGAAGCCCACTGTAGTGTACAACTGTATATGTGGGCCACTGTCTAAATGTACACGTACAGTATTTAGGATACATATACATCGTACATGTAGTTTCCACTTCAAGGTGCCACTCTGGCTTGGTTCTAACTCTTCTGCCTGAGAGGACGACACAGTCCTCGGAGAGAAATGATGCAATGCATACATGTTACTTGATGATGTACATGTCCATGCATGAGGAGGCTTACACCTACACGTGTATACCACAGCAGCAGCCATATTGTTGGGATGAATTACACTCTTTGGAACATGTTCATCAATCGTTACATATAGGCGGACTTTGTACACGTATCTCCATACTAGATGCATGTATGTACATATCTTATGCTGTGACACGACTCATAATGGATCACATTTCCAAAATAAATTTGTGAGTTAGACAAAATTTCAAACCAGATGGGGGGGTGTCCAGCCGGGTGCAATATACATGTGTTCTCTCTCCCTACCCACACTTGTGAGTGTGCTGACAAAATGGCTCATGGGAACAGCACAAAAATCGATGACAAGTCTTGTGAAGCAGAAACATGCGCAGCGTCAGCTGCAGACTGGAAACTAATGTGGCATCCATTTTTCACAATTTTTTTCCAGGTTCGGAATCTTTGAAAGAGCACATCGTGCTCTTACTTTATCAGAGTATGTGTACGTTATAAATACTCCAATGACTAATGTGCTTACAGGTATTGGTACAGTGTACATGTAAATGATGTAACGCAAATGTGATACACTTGAAGTTTGACGTACTAGGCCACACTAATTGTCTTGAATGTTTCCCATCACATGGAAGGGAACTATTCTCGGCTCCCAAACAGGGACGACTGGCATCATGTGAATAAACAATGTGCTCCTGTTTGCTTTGATAACACAGGAACCTGCACCAGACCGGGTACGATACGCAAAACAGCGCGGTAGCTGTTGAGGGCTATGGCCCATTTCAGTTAAGAGGAATAAATTGAAAGGGGAGGGGAGAATTTCATGTTATGATTCCATTCCCATGACCAGTTGCTTAAAAAAAGACATTCTCCGACAGTGTCTCCTGCAGTCTCAAGTGCATTCAAATAAATTCTCAGGCAAAAATGGGTTTGTTAACAATATGGCTTGAGACGTTATTTACTACGATACAAAACACTAGCGGATGACAGCCTTTAGGCTAGCATACTATGAAAATGTAAGGTTTGGCAAGTATATGTACATGTCAGGGAGTCCCAGAAGTGGACCACTTTGATACACTTAGATTTCCTGATTCGGACATTGGAGAGAAAGCTTTTCCCTCAGTTTCCAGAGTACCTTGAGACAATGATTTCAACTACAGCTTCTCAGAAGCTGATGAACAAGATGACCTAGTCTCTGACCTTTCTTGTCTGTTGGCTGCATGCACTCTTCGATGGTTTCTGACAAACCCAGAGACAGAGCCGAGGGGGGCAGACCCCGAGTCATCTCGGCCTCCTCGCTCCAGGGAGGGGGCATCAGCAAGGAATTCAGCACATCTCCTCCCTCCCCCCCGGGGGAATCAACCCTGGGGGTGGGGACAGCCCGAGCAGGGGGGCCGGCAGCCCCCAAGGGTGAGTCTACTGTCTGTGATCTTGCTCCCTCCCCCTCTGAAGCTGAGGCATGCCCTACTTTTGCTGGGCCCGCGCCAGCGAGTTCGTGGCCTGATTCTGCTCTGGGTTCATCGCTCCCATCAGGGGGGCGGCTGAAGGCATCTCGAGATGCAGGAGAAGAATTCTCCTCATGCGTGTCTCCGCTGCCACTCCTCAGAGGATGAGGAATGTGCTCTTCAATCCCCAGGTTATGGTTCTCTTCACTGAGCCTGTCAACGATATCAGCCCCATCACAGTCATCAGCCATGCTAGCATCTGAGAGAGAGAGAAGAGACAAACAGTTTCTTCAGTTACAATCTCACAGAACTGAAGTCATCACAACCTCACAGAAGTGAAAACCTCATTAATCCTTTGCATAGGGTGTGCATGTGCTTATATCTCCCCCTCCCCCAGCTTAGTGTTATTCAAAACACAGGTGGGTAAATACTTCACTTGACTACATGTACGAATCAAAAACTTCTTAAATACATGTACCGGTAGGTATATCGATGCAGCCCCTTAATGTCTACACATACTGCATACCAGTAATTCTGCCTCCCTTCTTGACGAGAGACCTGCACTTGAAATTGAACACAGAGCCAATATTGCACATGATAAATGATGTGAAGAGTTTCACACTAACAAAAATGTATCACCCGGAAACAAACCACGCACATGTATACCCGGTAGGTGTTCAAGGATAAGATTTTCTTAATTGAACATGACTGATGAAAGATTACATGTACGTGCAAGTACCATACACACACATGTAATGCAACCAGTATTGTGAAGAGCAACCCGTATAAGGCAATGAGGACACCGGCTACATGTACATTGTACGGGTAAGTCCTAATTATTAGACATTTAAATAGTGTCAATACAGTTTGTTGGAGGGGTTCAGAACAGGTCAAAATTGGGCAAAATTTGGGGGAAGTACCAAGATACACTCCAAAGACTCCCTGTCCATACTACTTTTACGCTGTACATGAACATGTACCATACATTTATGGGTAGTAAACTGTGACTAGTGACACAAACATTGTTCAGAGGTAACTTAATATACAGAGAGTTTTTTTTTTTTAAAAAGGACACTGAGATTAATTTCTTCATTTCTTGGGCATGGCTAAATTTTTTGGAAACTGGCAACCACCATTTATTAACTAATGATGTCCTCTTTTTTATGATGCCAAGAAATCCAATTTACTGTCACAGATGACTGAGCACAAAGCACTTCAATCAATCATGTCAGAACTGGTCTTGCACCAGACAGATGTTTTGGCAAAGAACCTTGTCTGCCCAGAGCAAGGCTTTTGTTGGGCCTCCAAATTATGCAATCCTTAGCATGTTATTTCCATGCACACTCCTTAAAAGTTGGAAAAGTTGCTCATTTTCTCCGACCAGGAAAATGCAACTTACAACTGAGCAGCGTGCGCTTGTGGTAACAGAGTGGTTGAAGACTGGAAACCTCCAGCAAGTAGCAGATGCATTTGGTCGGCGTTTTCCTGACCGTGCCATTCCCGCCAATTTGACAATTTGGAAAACATCCAAAAGTACCAAAGGTAAGCTTGAATCTCATCAAGGGTCGCTTAAGCCGACGAAGAATGGCAAGATCAGATGCAAACATCGGGGCTGTCCGTGAATTGCTACAAAGAGATCCGCACGTGTCTGCCAGGAGAAACGGGCTAGGAATTTCACCATCCTCTTTCCATAAGATTATTCGATTGGACATCCATTGGTACCCTTACAAGATGCACAGGCGACGCGAACTCCTTGATGCAGATCTACCCAGATGACTAAGATTTTGCCAGTGGTTCCTTGACCGGCAACCCAGATTCTTGGAGCAACTTGTGATTGGGGATGAAGCAGCATTTTTTATGAATGGCCAAGTCGATAACCAGAATGTCTGGGAATAGCTCCGATGCATACCCCACCCAACTTCAGTTTTACGTGAAAATGAGCCCAAAGAAGATTTCTCTTTGGATAGGTCTGTGTGGAGATTGGACCCTGTTTCTTTGATGGCAATATAAATGGTGAACGTTACCTTGAGATTATCAACGACAAGATTGTACCGCAGTTACAGCAAAACTTGGAACACCTCGGTGGAATGTTACACCGCTTAGGGTGGGCTCCAGCTAATCGTCGGATCATCATGAGGGAAAGGCTAGGAGAGTTGTTCAACACAAGACTAACAGCGATCAACCATAAGATTGAGTGGCCACAAAGGTCCCCTTGCCTCGCCCCCTGTGATTTCTTTTTGTGGGGAACTTTCATATTGTTCTTCTAGAGAAGTGATGGATGTGGGTGATTTGACAATCTGAGGAAACTGGTTCCACACGTTTGCTGCAGCCACAGTGGAGAATTTATCACCTTATCGAGAGGAGTTATCGTGGGCTCATAAAATATGTAAGGCACAGATCTTTCACAAATAAGGAGTAAAAGGTGGAGCCTAATAACATGCGGTTTGTGGAATTACGTAGGGAAACGTTATTCATGTGGTAATAAAGCTTCCTGTATATGAAAGTCTAAGAATCCAAGTACTACGCAAGAAGCTTGTCCATGTGTTGAATTTGCCATGAAGTTTGTCTGCTCAAGTCATAGGTTAGGGATTTCCATGAACAATTGCAATTGTGTGTGTCCATATAACATGTATAATTGTCAATATTACCATAACAAAGTATACATGGGGTATAGTACATGTATATACATGGCGTAAGGTAATTTACAGTATTTGAAAGCATTAAACTCCCTCGACATTTCAAACTTGGCAGTGCCAAGGTGCCGGCTTGATATTACAACTAGCACATGCCCAAAACGAAGTGCATCCAAGATTATTCAGAAACAGCAGTATGCATACATGAGGTCTGATGCCCAGACAATGCAGCGATTTGCCTACTCCCATGCGTGACACTGCTCTGGTCTCGAATGACCTTGTCTTTTCGAAATACCCCACTACAGGTAGCTCATTGCTCATTCCGTTACTCCAACTTTGGCTGCGGACAGTTGGTCAGGTTTCATCTGAATACAACTGTATGTCCTACACGTAGGAGCCACCACAAATAAAGATCAGATGATTAAAGATAATGTACGTACATGCACAGGTGTTTCAAAAAGACATATGGTTACATGTACATGCACAAATATACATGTAAAGGTACACGTACACTGTATGCATACCGGTAGAATGAGTCTCATCAAGTATGGAATCTACAGTAGGCCTACTTATACATACATGTACATGGGTACAAGTGCATTGTACACAGACACTGTACTTTTCAGATCTGAGTCCAAATGAAAATAGGCCACAGTGCTCTTTGCACGGCCTCTTGAATTACTATCAAGATGGTGAGGGCAACAATAATTCAAATTCACAATCTGAAATTTATGTGCAGTGCCGGTACATCTAAAATAACAAAATACATGCATCTCCTTCAAGACACAGACCGTTTGTAAATACACAGTGCACATACCGGTGGTTCATTTTAAAATGCAGTAAAAAAGCATCCACTTTTTGGTTGGGGAGAGTTATCTAATTTGCGAAAGCTGAAAAAATGAAGACAATTCTAGCGGTAAATCTTTGGCCATAGGTAAGGGATAGTGAATCCCACGGGCAAACAAAATCAAAGCTACCACCACTTGTGCTGTCTTAATTCCTACGAAACAAAGTAATTTATCTCAACTTTTAATCCCTTTATAACTGCATCAGGTTTTTAACCAGTGAATGAAAACCACACACACCCCAACAACGAATGACAAATGCAACAAAAAAAGTTCCCCCCCCAAAAAAATACTTCAGCTCCACCCCCCAAAAAGGTGAGGCTTATGTAGGACATGTACATGCACATACATGTACCAGCAACTGTTGGCAGGTCACGTCCATCTGCGGCTCTTGCAAGCCTTCTCTTTGCATTAATAATGAGTGTCATTAAACAACACCGACGGCCCATCCATCAAACATGAGACACATAACTCATCATGCTCATAAAATGCATGAACTCTCTTGGCATTCTTACCTCAAGGCCGTAATTTAACTGGGGCCCCCAAGCAATTTCTGCCAGGCAAACTTTGGAGAACTTTCAGACATGCACGGAGTGCGGCAGTTTATGTGATGTTACACCTGGATCCGTTCTCATGTTCACGCACATTTGCCTTCATGTCAGTCACATTGTACATGCAATATGTTGCCTGTGCTGGATCTGGTGTGATTGAGCATGTGTACATCACCAGCAGAGCTTTCTCAAACAACAAATTAAAAGTTACTGACAACTTCAAGTACGTACACGGGTTCACTTGAAAGAACGTGTCATCCTTTGGGCAACTGTTCAAGGAAATCACATGCATGCTATACAAGCTGCAAAACTCTCAGTTCAGGGGGACTCATGCGATCATGAAAAAAAGGAAAGCCATGACAGCAACTGCCAGAGGACTGCGTGCGCTGTCAACTTGTCCAAAAACAATTTATGAGTCTTTCAGGCACCGCACATTTCTAGCCCAGTTAGTGCAATCTGCAATGCCTCTAATAAGTCTTCATTAGATGGCGGTCTTTAGGACTCACAGACACGCACGCACACTGCGGGCCATGTTTTTGCAATACCGGGGTGAGAACTGAATGATGGGTCTAAGCACTCACTGCTGACATGGTTAGATGGAAGCAGGCATCCCAAATGGATAGCTGCAGTAGTTTTCAGGATACCAGTTACTTTATTAAACTTAAGGTCTCTTAAGTGTAAACCTTTGTTCACTAGCTTCAAAACGTAAAATTGTAAAGACCTGTTGTAAAGCACACTTTGGATCATACATGTAACCAAGTCACCATAGCTCCAATGTCATAAAAGCACAGCATACATATGTACATGTACCATATGATATGATTTCAAATATCATCTTATTTGGAGGATAATGCAATGATTTTGAAGTTGTGTACACAAAATTTTGAAGTATTTTGTTCTACTATTTTTTTTCTTTATTTTTTTTCAATTGCTATGACTGTGTAAAGAATGCTACTCCACACCATTCCCAACAAAACGCAACAATCATTCACAAGAGTGGAGATGATCTTATCAAGAATAAGTGACCGAATAATTCAGCAGTTCCCTTAGGAGAAGCATTTAGATCAAGTAAATAGCCTGGACTGGATTTAACACCCCAAAAATAAGAATTAAAAAATGTGGGCCTTAGAACGATCACCTCATCTCTCGGGTCCCTGTGGACTATCCTTCACTACCCCCCACCCAGAACTTCCATGAAAGATGCTGCCGACATCCACAAAAAGAGACCATCCCCCACAAAACGAAAGAAGCGGGAGGGATTTGGAATCCAAAGAATTCTACCATTTTAACTATGTGGTCTTTCAATGCAGCTTTGATGAAAACACCTGCCCGGAATACCTTGACCATGGCAAATTACGATCTATTTCCAGTGCCCTGTTGATCTTAACTGATTAATGAGCCAGCAAAATGCTTGGGATAATTCTTTTCAGACCTGTACGCTGGAGCCATGGGATGAATTCTCCTTTCAGTGGCTAAACTGAACTTTTGATGAGCATTGGCTTCCAACTTTTACTTGGTAGTGATATATTTAGATGGATTGAATTCCCACATTTCACAAAAAAATCTAGTTGAGCATGCACGGTATGCCAGCACTAGATACATACATGTACATGAATAACATATGATAAAGTTATACAATTGAGGATGATGGGAGAACACACTACAGTGTCTGGTAATGGTAATCATCAACTGAATTCTGCTCTACTCATTTAGAGAGCGATGTTTGGTTTCAGTTTCTGGAAGGACAAACTTTTTAGTTGGAGTGTAACTGAACTGATGCTTGATGAATTTGAAGCTGCAACTGTTGTGACAATTCTACCGTCATCAGTTTTTGCAATTTGATTGGGGGAGAGGGCATGTACTATACATACCGTCTACGTTGGCCGCTTTCCTCATCAAGGCCTTCTCGATTTCCTGTTGGACCGTCGTGATCTCCCCAGACAACTCCTGAAATTGCTGTTTACTCATCTCTGTCAGCTACCGTAGTGAAGAGGAACAAAATGAGTAGACCGTGCATCAAAATTCAACAGATGAGAGTCACATTTTTTTTTCTGAATCCTAACTGATATGAGCCCCTGCATTTCACAGTATAATGCTGTCAATAGATATAGCAGTGTGTAATACCATGTTGAATTACATAAGGAGAGTTTTCAGCTTGTCAATAAAGGTACTCTCATGATCAGATTTGTAAAGTACACGTACAGTACATGTATGTTAATTGAAAATGGGCACAGGTGTTTCAGTTCATAAACCAAGTACACTGTCAAAAATTATACACAGACTTTCCCGCCGACAGTTTGATCTCATTACAACAGAGTTGAAATCCAGTCAACCTGGAGTCTCATGTAATTTATCAAGTATTGGGTTACAAGTCAACTCAAAAGTAACAGGAGATGAGCAATGATTGAAGACCAAGAAGAACACCATTGTACGTGATGTGCCTTGAGACTGGATAAGTAACTGGTACCGACTTGGAATGTCTTCCTTACAACACCATCTACTTGTCTGTTCATGTACATTTAAGACACATTCATAAATACCTTCCTATTCCACAATGTGCAACATTTATTCACATTTGATAAGCCTACTGCAATTCGATAATGCCTGCTGCAAAAGAAAACGCACTGGCACCGGGATACAAGATAGTTTAATCCATTCCTATTGGTCAAAAGTCGGTGTGCGCTGCAGCATACATGTATACAGAACTATAGTAGCCATACACATGCCAAGTCCATATAAGGAGATTCTTCTGGACTACTTTAGTCTACTTGCACAAGGAACATTCCATAAAACGGATGGGGGTGTTCAGGAAAATGAAAGTAACATTCTTGAACAAAATCCTTGGCAATTTATCATATATTGACTTCTTTTGGCTCTCAGATTTAAACAGTATTTGCGAATGGGAATAAACATGTGCTTGGAATCAATATGTCCTTGGCTCGGGCATTATAGTCGTGACCATTCTCCTGAGCCAGTCTTACATGCACATGTACATTGTAAATGCACGTCAGACCAGCCAAGCACATACATGTACATGTATCTATCCCCTTGTGTACAGATCAGTTCAGTTTTTTATTGTCCAAAAAATACAAACATACGTGGAAATTAGCTTTGTCTGCAGTTTCAATAAATCACAAAACTGCACGAAACATCTGTAAAATTAATTAATGTATTACAAATGATAATTAAACGGGACGAAGAATTAACAGGTCACTCTTATCGTATTTTACATCAGTGAGACGATATAAGAGCCAGGTGAGTCTGTTGTACGGAAATCTTCAAAAATGGGAATTATACATGTAGGTATGAACTGAGGTGGAACAAAGGATTTCAGGAATCGTGTCATTCACGGGGCCAATGATCTCAGGTTTTTTCCTGATCACATGAATTGGTAACAGATGAAGGATGGGTGTTATTTAATCATTGCATCAAATTTCCTTGACTTTCTCCTTAATTTTATTCATACAACAATGTGCTTCATTTAATTATCTGTGTTCACCGATCAGTTTGCTGGCTCGTTTTGTAATTCTTCCTAATTTCTCTGTGTTCCTTCCAAGATGCTGTAAATCAAACAATATCAAATATCGAAACACTTTTAACTCATGCCTTTTTAAAAAGGCCGAGAACTGGTCTTGAAACGGGCTCCTCTCAGCCTTCACAAAAAGTACATTCTTCTTTTGATCTTTTGAAAAGGTTGCCTTTGCATGGGAATTGGGTCAGGTTTATGGTCATTATGGTACCCAGGTACTTATATTCATTTATAATTTCAATCTCACTAATATTTAAAACTTATGGTTGCGTTTGAGGGGGAGATCTCCTAAATTTTAAAACCTTTCGATTTTGTGGGATAGTTATTCTTGCACCAAACCGAGAAATGGTCAATATTTCAATAGTAATTACAGCCACTGCTACCATTCAGCAGACCCACAACTGTGTCATCAGCATATTTCTTGATTCCGACATTTACATCAGTAGATCTACAATCACTTGTACAAGATGCAACAGCAAAACCGACAAAACACAGCCCTGTGGGGCTCCTGTATTTAAAATAATCTCCTCAGACAAACTATTTAGGACTTGTGATCTCTTAGACAAAAATTTTACTACCTGTAAGATAATTTGGACAGAAAATTCCATATCAATCAGCTTTCAATTAGCATGTGTTTCTGAATAGTACTTAATGCTGACGAGTCCACAAATAAATCAAAGAGCTCTGGCATAGCATCCTAGTTTATCAATGTACAGATGAGGAAGCTGAGAACATCAATGTGTTCCAAGTTTCAAATTGACAATAGCCGTGTGCAGATTCTAATGTAAAACCACCATGACCACCCAAAGTATGGTACAAGTATATTGCCTATCTGCAATTAGGGTGCCGGTATAACCGTAACAGTTCCCTTTCACTATAAGGCCACTGGAAGTCGGTTTACTATTCTTGATGCAAAGTGATGGTACAAGGTACATGTACATGTAACTGTCAGATGCTTATATGTAACTTTTAGATATACATGTACATGTACCTCTGTCAGTACATACACATGATATTCTTCACAATGCTTGATGTGTTTTACATGTGCAGTAAACATGTGGGTTATATACATGTACATGTATGCATCTTAGTCATTTCTTTTCCAGGGGAAGGGAGGCATTAGACTCGATGGCACAATTGGTCTGTACAGGTTCATTTGTACGATTCCATGTACTGGATGGACATGGTCTATGACCATGACAATTTCTCCAGCTGATTTTATAAACTTGACCTTGGTCAATTGTAATCTTGGTTAATTTCATCGGTAAACCAGATGACAGGTGTACATTTGGTGTGTCTTAAGCCAAAACAGCTGTGTTTCCTATCACAATGAAAAATTTTTAAAAAGCACCGTTTACTTAGTCATATACATGTATGCATTTGCCGTCACTGTCTCCTACATCTGGAATAGGCTCCCAGACACAATCTGTATTAAGACCATGACTGAATCTTTTAAATCCTCATTGAAAACTTACTTATTTTAGCAGCATTTTATATAGTTAAAATTTGTTTGATCTTATTTCAATTCAGCTTTAATTCCAATTTTACTTTAGTTTCATTCACTTTATTTATATGTAATTTTTCAATCACTCAATTTTAACTGAAAGCTTTTTTCAACTTTAAACTGTATATTTAACTAAAATTGTTTTCTTTTCCTTTTATTGTAATATTATCTAACTGTAACGAGCTTGGAAAGTTTCTGACAATGTAAGGCACTTTTTAAGAATATAGTATTATTATACAACTAATAAAACAATTAATAAAAGGCTGAGTTGTCCAGGACTGGCTGGGTTTTGATGGGAGTGGGTACAAATTTGCCCATGTTATCAGTGTTTTTCCTGAAGGGGAGCCACCATGTACATGTATGTCCATATACCGAGTACATGTACATGTATGGTGTGTGATCTCAGGGCTGTATACAACATACACGCAACTCTACACTCAGTTGAACAGCTCCATTTGGAAATCTCTATGTCACCACCACCAAGTGTTTTCAAACATCCCAACAAAGTTTGCAAAGTTGAATATCCACTGCAAATCTCCCCCCCCCCCGGCTCCCTGACACATAAATCCAGTCCAATGCTGTCAAACATTCATGATTTCTCACTCACAGTTCCGGACAGCAGTCCTTGCGATGCACCCCTGAAACAATTTGCACACTATAAATAACAGATGAAGCAGAAACGAAAAACCCCGCTCTCCGGGAAGATGTTCCCAACTCATGTGATACCTCCGGTTGCCACGGGTAACCCTAAACCTCCCCCGACAATTTGAGGCGAACGTGATGAGTTTGCTCTGTTAAAGGGTAAGAGACTTGGAAACGCCAAGGGTGGAGGGAGAGGAATTCACTGTCTGGTATTTTAGCTGATCATAAATGCATTTTCCCATCTGTCCTGGTTTCATGTTTAGACAGACAGACAGACAGACAGACAGATACATTACCTCATTGACAGGGGAATCCATTATAACAGAATTCTAAGCTTGCTTCTGTTTGATCACTTTATAAGCATAACTCAAACTGCGCTATGTTCTGGGGGAAAGCTCTCACTCTATCTTAATCAAACACAGTTGAAAAGGCATTTCTCGAAACTCTACACCAGCTGAATAATGCTACATGAAATTACTACCCCCCAAAGGGGCATACGATAAATGTCCGAAGAATGCTACTTGAGCATTATTCTGGGAATAACTCTTCCATTTATATGTCCTGGGCTGGAATACCTTCCTGTCTGCGGATCTCGAGCAACTTTTCAACAGCTCCCATGATAAAACACTTAAATTGGACACCTCAGTGATTCAATCACCTGCCGAATGCACGCATAGCTTCTCTTCACACGTCAAAGAAGTGACACATCTCATCTTCGGCAATTCTCCCCCTCCCCCACTCTCTTTTCTCACTGTTTTTGGCATCAGCGTCACATCTGAATTCGTCTTGAGTACTGCACATGAATTACATTAAAAGTCTCGCATGTAGTGATGTTTTATTCCTAATTGGAAATTTAAGCTGCCAGAGCATCGCGTTACTCACACCTAGTAGCCATCTAGACAGGCACACTTATACTGAAAAGTGATATCACAGTTGAAACATCACGGGCCCTAAATTCACCACTACTCTTACAGTTTCCGTTCACAGGGGTTCCTGTTACAATTTGCCAGGAGAAAGTAAAGCAGGGAAACTCAACTCGGGGACAAAAAAGAAAAGAAAGAAAGTACAGTAAGTTCACTGCACAGAGGGTTATGCGACTAATCTCCAGTGTTTATTAAAATACGTGTACTACTATGAGGGTCCGTGACGGCAGATTGCACTGACATCAATTATCTGTCTCGCTCTCTTGAAGGTGTAAACGAGTACTTGCAGTTGGTGAAAAAAAATCTGCTTCCTAATGGTTTGAGTGCACTTGACACTTACATGTAGGTTTCTTAAGACCAAGGCCACTAGCACATTTGTCTTAGGTTTTTCAACCTATCATTTTTTGCATATGTCAAGACCACCTTTCTACCAGTGTTTTTGCACTAGGGACTACTACGATGTATTTTATGCATGTGTATCATTCTCACTTCAATTCCTTCAATTTCCTTGTAAAGTTAACTAAGAAATGATACAATCGAATTCCTTGGCTCATGTTGGAATTATGCCGATAGGCCTAATTTGTTTACTTACTTGGGCAATCTTCAACTTCCTACGCCCCTTTGTGAATGACGGTGGGTCTTGCTCTTCCTCCAAGTCAATCTTATTGAACTCATCGATGGTTAGCTGACCCGAAGGTGTTTCCTCAAACTCTGTGAGCCTGCCAAGAAAAAAGGACAAAAAATATTGGGAAATAAAGCTCTTCACGTAGAATGGGCATGCTCTAATACTGAGAACAGCAAATGATTTATATGTACTCATCTTCCGTCAAATTATGATTCAAAAGCCTTCCCATCCCTCCCTCCCCCCCCCCACAAAAAAAACAAGTCCATGCTGTCTGGGCTAGTTCAAGTTCTTCAACCCATCGATCCCAGGAAAGGAACTGCAATAATGTATGGCACTCAAAAAATGGGACTGATGACACAACCATTAGTATCACTTCCTTGGTGTTTGTTTCATGTTCTTTATTGTATGTCAATTCCTTGGTGCAATCTAGGTATGTGCCTGTAAACAGGGATTCTGATTTCGCATTGAAAGTCTTTATTTTGCTAATTATGCTATGCCTTTTAAGCCTTCAAGTCAGTAAATATGAACCATTCTCAGATGTGCAGATATTCAAGATATAATCACCAGTGGGTTTTAGGGATCCTCAGCCCCATCGGGTCAATAATAATCATACATGTACATTTGTGTTTGACAAAGGCTCCCTTTAAAATACATGGACCAATGTCTTGCGCTCTGTGTCAACGTTTATACAAATGTATGTAAAAACACTATCATGGTACACCAGGATTGATCCACATTTTGAAAGAGATTGTTTGAAAATTTCTGAATTTTGGAAATTCCTGACCCAAAAAATCCTGAAATCAGGAAAAAACCTGACAAATCTTATCCCTGAAGTAATTCATGTAACTGCTACCTAAACGCACATGTACATGTACATACCTACATGTATACTACATGTGCATATTCTACTTGTGTGGGCTAAAGTGATATGGCTTATCCCTGGCCTGGTTGCAGACCCAATATCATTGTTGTGATGACTTTAATCAGACATTATTGACATTCCATGAAGGGCCATCCTCTTAGTCTGGCCTACATGTGGATATGTACATGTACATATACTGCACAAAAGGGTCCATATGCAAATAAAAAGGCCTTAAATTGTACAGGTGCTTGCAGTCTGTTAAGGGTCGTTCTATAAATTAGGGGTCCAATTTTTTTCATGTACCTGTCACCTCGGACATCTGATTTGGTAAGTTCAGAACACATTTTTCTAATTTCCAAGAGTGATGAATGAATGCAAATTACCTGCCAAACAAATAGTAATAGTTTGAAATCAATTTCAGAGATATCTAAAAATGTCACACTTTTGGACCCTGAATTTACAGAATGACCTTTAACTTACAGTACCGTAATCTGACACGTGCCCACTTTATTACATAAATAATAAGAATCTCAGGCACTGAAATTTGAGGACTTTTGGAATTCTTTGACTTTAATTAATCAAATGGACAAATATTCTTTTTCAAGGACGTTCCTGTCTGAATAAGCTCTTTCATATATGGGTGAATGGTAATTAAATGTATATGTGCCCATACCATGATTTTACTCTGGTCATGCAGTTTAGGTACAAGGGCAAATCCAGAACCAAATTTTGGGAGCAATAAACTTGTTTCTTAAGAGGCCAAAAATTTGAATATTTTTGCATGTAACCGATTATGGCCTTTCTTAGGGGTGATGTCATGTTTGGGAGCTTTTGGAAGGAAGGGAAATGAAATAAACCAAAGAATTACCGGTAACTTTCATTAATTTTCAAACCTTTAATTATTAAACATTAAAATTGTAACAGCAACTCACAGAGGGCCAACCGCCAAAGGGGAGGACTAGCTAATTTACATTCAGCGTAATGGTAGAAAACCAAACAACAATGAAAATACAAAAAATCCACGTACCTATAGCAACTGAAATAACTATTTAAGACTGGCCACCAAATCCCACCAATGACGTTGATTCTGGCATTTGGGCCAGCAGTTTATCACTTGGCCAATGCAACAAGCGCAAGAGAAACATACATGCATGTGACTGGCCAATTGGTCAAATGCAATCCCCCCCAAAAAGAAAAAAGTGGTTGTCAAGATTACAAACAGCAAGGAGGGTGATGGCGATAAGTAACTACTGTTAAGAAAATATTCTATGAATCATACATATTACCCTTAGTGCACCGTAAGTCTACAAGAAACGAGCAATGAGCTGGCAGATTTTACCTCTTAAAAACCACACATTTCAGAGCAGTGAAAATGTAATTTTGACACTTTGAAAAGTGCCTAAGGGCTTTAACTGCTCCAGAGGCTTCAAGTGTGTGAATCTTTCTCAACCTAATATCTGATCAATATGAGAGTGATTTTTGTTCACAACTAAAGGGGAAAGGAGGAATTTACAAGAAGGTTATCAAATAAAAAACCTTCCTGGCAGGTTTGTTGAGTCAACGTAGAAACAAGCCCGAGGCTCAGCACACACTACAATGCACAAAATGAAGTAAAGCATGCTCTTTGATGTGTCCTTTCCCTTACTGGCTGATGTTTCTTGTGTGGCAATTCCAAATATACATTGTATTGCTATCATGTACATGTAGACAGTACATGTACATGGTGGCATTATAAATTAAAACAACCTCTGGTAAGCTGTATTATGACAAAGGATGAGTCAGCATGAGCTAGTTTACTCTCTGAAAATTACTCACATTTAAACCATTTTCATACTCACAATGTTCACAATAATTCAAGGTACATGTACACTAAGGTGTATTTTACTGAATGATACAGAACTTTCATAATGTGTACGGTACTGTAAGTTCTACAGTTCATCAAACACTAGTAAATGTCTAAAAATGTCAAGATACCAGCATAGGCCTATGCAGTTCTAGATAACTATGCAATGTGACTGTATTGATAATACAGATGAGTCAATCATACAAACAAGAAATGGTAATGACCTAGAAACTTGCAAAATACAAAACAGTTTGTACATTTTTAATATGGATAAGTAAGCATGAAATAAGCCTTTGCGAGTTAATTTTGACCCAAATCTGGTACACTGAGTTCTTTAAATTCACGTGAACATAACAACTTGAATTCTCCATACTAAAACCACCGTTGCTATACATGTACCTTGTGATTCGGGGCAAGCTTTTGCTTAGTTACATAAGAGACACCTTGCAACAGTACACTGTTCTCAATGGATAAGAACGGCACAAAGGAACCAGTCCATTCCAGACATGGTGGTCGCTATGCGAAAGCTTGCCCCGAATCACGAAGTATAGCAACAGTGTCTTTAGTCTGGGGAATTCAAATTGTTATGTTTATGTGCAGTCAGAAAACTCAGTGCACCAGATTTTATTCAAATTTAACTCGCAAATGGTTTATTGATCATCGAATGAATTCCTACCTTTTCCTGAGTGTTGCATCACAGACTTTCACAATTCGAATTATATCCTTCTGTGTCCGATTGAAGTTATGCAGGCGGGCAGAAACCAACAAGGCTGAAAGAGACACCAAACGGCAGAAAAATTTTAAACCTTTCAAGTTGAAGAAGCAGAACTCAATAGGAATTTTAAATTCCTTGCTTGAAAGGTTCTTCTCTCTAGTCAACATGTCAATGTACATGCTGGTACTTTTGCTGAATTTCACCCATCCCTGTTATGTTTGTGTGATTGATCCCATGTTAGGGACTGTGAGCTTGGTTTGGCGCAGTATAAATACTTGTTATTATTGTTATTATGATTAATTACATGCGGTGATTTGCCAAAAATTTCATAAACTGAGATACCGTACATTGTACACGTACCACAGTTTTCAACTTAAAATTGCCTTTTCATAAGTCAAATAATACATCAGAATAGAATTTGCCTTTTACAGCACAAGATCCTTTTCATTTACACAGAGTGCAACTGTTACATTTACTAAACATTCCACACTTCATTGTACATTCATACATGTATTTCTTTACATGAAATGCCAATGATTCTTTGAAACTACCTCCTTCACTGCACGAAGGACCCAATGAGCCAATATGTACTTAAACCAACCCAAGGTTTCGTCCAAAAATTATAGCTCTGGCAGACAAGAACATGTGCAAATACAGTACATGTACATGTATGGAAGCCACTAGCTAGGTAGTGGCTACGGCTCCTTACCACAGACCCATGTGTCACTAACAGCCACAGGCAACCAATTTTGACAAAGGGCTACGGAAAAGATGGTAATATGAACGTACCAGCTCCGCAAAGACCCGACGGTCTCCGCCCAGTGTGCATCCAGTCCCGTTTCATTCTTGCAACCAACCGCAATGCCGTCATTGAGACTTCATGTGTTTTGTCGTTAAACTCCAATTTATGGGCAAAGCGATGGATATACAAGCATGGATCTGGAAAAAAAAAAAAAAGAATGAAAAAGACAGGATTTCTCTGAAAATACAAAAAAATTGGGGGTACAAGAGCTTAGAAATAAAATAGTTTCCCTTTCTGGGAAAAAATGTACCTTTCTACATGTATCATACCGGTATGTAGTACTTTATAATGGAAGCAGAAATTGTACAGATAATGATGTACATGTATGCATTCTCCACATTTTACATTTTCCTTCTAACAAGGAAATCCAGTTTTCTGCTGTAGTGTTCTACAAGTACAAAGCAAAAGCCTGTCATACAAAATAGCTGGGGGAAATGTTTTCATCATGGAACTTAAGATTTATTTATACACTGACTTAAGAATGAAAATGCAATAGTTATTGTGACATCTCTAACACAGACAAACAAAATCCATGCACTCCCACAGAATATTTATTATTTCCCCTCAGATTGACACACCCCTACTAAACAAAATGGTTCAATCCATTTTGGGTCTCATGCATTCTGGGTAATCAATGGCTGCCAGGAAGTACAGTACATGTACATCTTCTGATTGTCTCTGAAGTAAGCAAACCCCTTCAATTCATTGTTGATATCAGCATTCCCAATTGATGTTGTTTCTGGTTCATGTGTACACCTGTAGTTTAGTGTTAACCTCCAGAAAAGTAGCAGTACCAGAGTTGATGCAGCTCTGTACATTGTGTAAATTCATTCTCCCTGTCAAGTGTCATTGATGTTTTTTATTTTTTCAATGCAATTTTTTTTATAGTGGTCTTCTTTTGTTGCTTCCTTGTTTTGTTTTTATACATATAAGTAGCAGTTACGTGTATGAATTACTTTTCACATGTTCACTTCTAACGTGTCTAACAACATGTACAGTATGAAATAACATGAGTTATTTTGTTAAGATTCTCACTGACTGTTATGATTGTCATGTTTGTCTTACAAGTGTTGTACTTTGATCAAAGTGACAGATAACCAACTCTTTTTCATGAGGGGAGACAAGTAGCCGGTAATCAAACAAGACTTCTCATATCCTATTCAGTCAATGATCAAATTTCCGTGTTCTGTAACTGGTACTCAGCATCGATAGCACATAGGCCTATTTATAACCTCCTCTTGTCATTCCGTGGGGGGTGCACATCACAACTCTCAGGGGAGACTTCCCCAAACTTACAGAAGTCCCTTTATTCAGAGACAAAATCAGTCCCCTGAAGGAGAGAAGGTCTCCAAATAAAGGGACTTGTCTGAATTTGGGGACAGTGTCCCAGTTGTGCCTTGCGCCTCCAGCCCTCTGCTGCTTTGGAATAACTTGACATACAGAAGATTTTAAGTTTCTGAATCCATTTCAAAGTGACACTGTGCTCCAGTGGGCAGCAGCTCTGGTTAAACAGGCTGTGAGGTCATGGGCTCTGTTGTAACCATTTTTCCCATCATCATGTTACACTGTACATGAAAGTCCTTGAACCAGTTCCTCATGAATAGCGCATGCGACGATTCTGCCAGTTGTGTAGTCTTGCAAAATGAAGGTGCACTGTAGTTGACAATACTTGGCAGTGCTCCCGAAACAGTCCCCTACAAGCAGAGCGTTGTACACGTTCATGTACCCAAACACATGCTTTACACATGTACATGTGCATGTTGCACCAGTACATGTACATGTATGCACTCCTAGGTATAAGTACATGTAGAGAGAGACATGTTGGGGTAAAGTACATGTAAATGTATATGTATGTTCATGTACATGTACATGTAGCTTGCCCAAGTTCACATATTCATGTACATGTACATATGCAGGCCTATGTCCACACATACATGTACATCCACCAAGAGCAGTTCCAGAACCAAACATTCAAGAGGGGGACGGGGGTTAACTTGTTTTGTTCGAAGGGCCCACAATTCAGGAAATTTTTTGACATTTTTGGCCTTTCGAGTGTGAACCTACCTGTACATGTACATTTTGGGGGGGGGGTGTTTACATGCTTTTGGAAGGAACTTGAAATAGACCCCCAAAACTATGTCTCTCATTGTTTACAAAACAAAAATTTGGGGGCCATGGCCTCATTATCTGCCCCCTCCCTTCTACGTACCGGTACCCTTGTCAGCTACTGGATTTCAACCCTTATTATACGAACGGCATACAAACAGTATGATCGAGAGTTGCAAACCTTAACAACAAGGCCAAATACACGTGGCCCAATGTGCCAATATCTGGACATGTACATTACATATGTACATACAAAAAATGATACCGATAGCTGACTCTTAAAATTGATTTGTAGGGAAAGTAGAATCTAGTGCTAGGAAAGGTACCATAACACCTGGCATGGCTCTTACAACAAATTGGAGCAAAATTAACCCTAACCTTCCTCAATCCTCCAACAGGTGAAGGATTGAGGAGGGTTAGGGTTAATGTGTACGCAATTGTGCTCAGTGCAGAAGTTGACACACAGATGTTAGTAAAAAACTTGATTTCATTTTTATTTTTGGCAGACAAGGCAGCACATTGATTTACTGGTGATTCCTTTCATTGGCATCACAACTCTACTCTGGTTACGAAGCGCCTGTACCATACCACCAAGATGGAGGCGCTCAATCTTGGAGAGCCAAACCTGCAGAATCTCAGTGGTGGGGAGAATCGCGAGGTGGACACCCGCCCACCTAAGCAACCAACAGCCTCCAAGAGCCCCATCCCAAATACCCCCACCCAGGGTGTGTCCCAGAACACCCTGCCTATTGCCATTCCATCCAAGGACAATCGCACACCCATCCAGAACGTCATCCAGCCAGCGAGTCCCATGCTCATTGCGCCCCGGCGCCCTCTTGGTGACAACTGGCAAGCCAAGGGGGCTACGGTGAGGGAACGCAATGCCTGCCTGTACAACAATGTACTGATGAGCAACGTGAAGTTCTTGGTGGGGCCCAAGAACGGGCAGCAACGGGTGCCTGCGCACAAGTACATCCTAGCATCTGGGAGCTCTGTATTCTTTGCTATGTTCTATGGGGATCTCGCTGAGAACCAGACAGAAATTGTCATACCAGATGTTGAACCACAGGCCTTCCTCACTTTACTCAAGTAAGTGCAGTTCAGTTTAAGGTGGAACAGAAGACACAAAAGGATTGAAAACTTAAAAAAGGCTGCATGTGGAGCCATTGTTTATGTGTACATACATATGTACAAAAACAAGCACAATCATGATGTACATGTACATGTACTTACAGTGAAGTCAAATTTATCTCATGCCACGTAATTTTATCTTGGCTCAGAATTTACAGTGTACATGTACATGTACCAGTACAATTTGAAAGTTTGTATGATGTTTCCAAAACACTGTAGATGTACACATTGTAGGTAACTACAGTTGACCTCCATGGATATTTGTTTTTTAATTTCGTTTTAGAAGAGATGGGTACATACTGTACATGTACAACCTACAATTTAGAAAACTTGCACTGCCAGACGAAAAATGTATTTACATGTATGTACATGCACATGCACATGTATGTACATGTAGGTATGTGCAAACATGCAGCGCATGCGACCTCCGAAAGGTGCCCACACAAGTGTCAGCCTGATTCTCTGCCTGCAGAAGGTGTGTCTAGATTTCGCGCAGCTGATTGGCAAATTAATGAATATGTAATGTGAAAAACACGAAGTTCATGTTCGTTTTCGACATTTTCTGATCGACCTCCAGGAAGTGCCATTACGGTGCCGCTAAAGTTCAAGCTCGAAATTCCGCCCAACTAATCCTGATTTGTAACAAAGCGTTGCCATTTTAAGGGGAATTGTTGTGAAACATAACTCTTAAGCTATAAGTGGGTGTAATTTGAGCAAATTCTGAAGCTTTGAAGGGTTTTTTTTTTTTCGGACTACGGGTTGTTCAGTCCCATGTGGTGCAAGCGCTGTGCACGCCATATTGCTGTGATTTATGGCGGCGCGGCATAACGTAAATCAAGGATTGCGGGTCACAGTTTTTTAGAAGATTGCTATGTTATTCAATACAAATACAACTGTATGCCCGTTTAAAACCCTTTAAAAAATCACAACTCCCCAACCCAACATCGCATAACATTGCTTTCAGTATCATTAGAAAGCTTATTTCAAATCTTTTGGCATACATGTATGTTACATCTAAATCAGACTACATGTAACTTGAAAAAAATTGTCACATGCCTTATGTATGTAGGCTTTGGTTCAATGCTTTTTAATGGCACATCCAGTACTTACACGTGTCTGCATGTATTGTAAACACTGAATACACAAAAACACATCAATGTTAAATGAAGAGAATTTGAACAACCAACTGTAACATGTACAGGTACATGGACATAATGTTACATGTACACATACATGTACATAGTATGCATGTACTGGTGCAGTGTACTTGTGTGCACAGTGCACTATTGCCACAATGTACATGTATGCGGCATGGTAACATTCATGCTATTGTTACTGCAAAGGCATTGCAACATTAGTATATTGGCACATTTACATGTACATGTGCGTAAATGTTACATGTACACATACATGTGCATAGTATGCATGTACTGGTGCAGTGTACTTGTGTGCACAGTGCACTATTGCTACAATGTACATGTATGCCGCATGGTAATAATATTCATGCTATTGTTACTGCAAAGGCATTGCAACATTAGTATATTGGCACATACATGTACATGTACCGTGGTATGTGGTTTATCATTTTGTTCATATTCTGAGAAGCCTATCCTCATTTTCATGGTGAACCTTAACCCCAACTTGAAATTTCCAGTAACTAACATTAGCTCTTCTACACGTGCTCTGATGACTCATCCAACAACCAAATCACTCGCTCCCTTTGCAAATGCCGAATGCCCACCGGCTGCCAGAAATCACCACAATCAGACAACCGTTTGATTAGCATGACTCATAATGACCACACAGTCTGCAGGGAATCAGTGAAAAGCTTGAAGAGTTTACCATGTTTACAGGGGAAATGGCCGTAATGTGATGTGATGAAATGGGACAGAACTGACAAATGCAAAAGAATGATTCAGACAAAAATTACATGTATTTCCAGTATGTCGGGATACACTTTCAGTGATGCATAATGCAGAAAAAGAATGAGCCTGATATGGTGATGATGAAATGATGCAGCTGATTCACATTAGTGGATTTTACAAATGGAAATCACTGTCTGGAATTTTTTTTATCCAGAAAACATGCGCACATTTACACATGTATGTGTGTAAATACTACATATCAGCTTTTGTACGCATAATGCATGGTTTTTCATAATTTGTTGGCAACAGTGTGTGTATAAAATATTTTGGAGGTACTGGTTTCATTACAATGTATGATGAACATACCGTACACGTACAATGTACAAGTACATGTACGTGTATTGTACAATACATGAATTACAATTCTGAGAAAAAACCCAAAATGATTGTTTCTTTGAATGGCTCCTTCTACAGATACCTGTACTGCGATGAAGTGGACCTTACTCCAGATAATGTTCTGACCACTCTGTATGCTGCCAAGAAGTACTATGTGCCCCACCTTGCCCAAGCCTGTGTGTGCTTCCTAGAGCGTAGCTTGAGTGCTAAGAATGCCTGCGTCTTACTGAGCCAAAGCCATCTCTTCGAGGAGCCTGATCTTATGCAGCGTTGCTGGGAGGTCATTGATGCCCAGGCCGAGGTGGCTCTCGCATCCGACAGCTTCTTGGAGGTCGACTACAAGACCCTGGAGAGCATCCTGATGCGTGAGACACTCAACATCAAGGAGATTGTGCTCTTCCGGGCGGTCTCCCGGTGGGCTGACGCAGAGTGCGGTCGCAAGGGGCTGTACCCCAACCCAGAGAACAAGCGCAAGGTGCTGGGCAAGGCACTGTACCTGGTCCGCATCCCCACCATGCCCGTGGAGGAGTATGCCAACGAAGCTGCCCAGTGTGGCCTGCTCACCTTGCAGGAAACCACCGATGTGTTCCTCCACTTCATGGCCGCCAACAAGCCCAAGTTGCAGTTTGCCTGCCACCCCCGCAAGGGCCTGCGTACCTGCAAGGTGCATCGCTTCCAATCTTCAGCCTATCGCAGCAACCAGTGGCGATACCGAGGCCGATGCGACAGCATCAAGTTCTCCGTGGACAAGCGCGTCTTCATCGCTGGCTACGGGCTGTACGGCTCCAGCTCGGGAGCCGCGGACTATGGCATCAAGATGGAACTAAAACAGAGCGAGAGTGGGAAGGTTCTCGGCGAGGCACAGACCAACTTCTTCTCGGACGGCTCCAGCAACACCTTCCCGGTCATGTTCCCTAATCCAGTGCAGGTTGAACCCCGTGTCTACTACACAGCCAGTGTGATACTATGCGGTTCCGAATTGAGCTATTTTGGCCAAGAAGGCCTGACAGAGGTCACAGACCACCATGTGACCTTCAAGTTTGAATGCTCACCTGAAAGCACAAATGGCACTGGTGTCCAGGGCGGCCAAATCCCTGAATTGATCTTCTATGCATAATTTATAATATGAACACAAAACTCTCAAAAAGTGTCTTGTTCAACTGGCTTTTTACTAATTCGTTATGACTGTGGGCTGTATTTGCATACACCTGTCATGCCTGTACATGTAGCTTGTTATGATTTTTTCCTTAAAGCAGACTTCAAGGGAGAAATGTAATTGAGTTTGTAAATTTGGAAAAAATTCCATGGTAGGGTTTTGCAGTCATGTTAGGATCTAGCAAAATGCATACGAAGATTGGCTTGAATGCAGGTGCCTACATGTACATCTACCTATTCATGTACATGCATCTGAATGTACATGTATGTATTTGAGTCCATCACAAGTTCCTACAAGTCTCTGTAAGTCCATCATACACTGTAACTCATTCAGTCTTAAGCCAATTCACAAGCTATTCAAATGAGCTGTGACAAAAGCATTCCTTTGTCATTGTTCACCTTGTTTCTTATGACTGGCCTTGTGACTTACCTGTGAAGGGACTTGTGATGGACTTGAATACATTGTACAAAACTGGTCTGAACTTTTCAAAAGGTACACTTAGATGAAAGGCTTTGCACATGTACAGGATTCTCATCACTGTTAATTTTGCATTCAGCTTTGCAAGTTGGCAAATTCATGTACATGTAATCACAGTCCCACAAGCTAGTCAAGCACCTTTGTCCTGTTTGTAATGTTCATGCATGTACATGTAGTGCATTAGTGAATAAATGTACTTGACATGTGAAAAGCAACTTACACCAAAATGCTGACAGGTTCAGTAAGAGCATGCACGTGAAGTATTCATCTTGTTTTTACACTGTGTTTTATTGCAGATTGCTTTGTTACATGTATGTGTTAATGTGCACTTGCATGAGGCTGGACCTAGTAACTGCAACAGATAAATTTCAATGAATCCTTAAAAACTCTTATGACACCTTATTTAACAGAGAGTTAAAGGTAGACTAAAGTGTGTGGCAATGTATTAATCCTGTGGGCAAAACCCAAATTGCAAGCTACTACTGTACATGATCTAGTGAAAAAAAGTAGGTACCTGTAACTTTCTGTACATGAAATACAATGCTGGAAATAACTCACAACTTTGTTCAAAATCTGCAAGTGTTTCTCCGTAAAACAACTGGTGGGGATTTTTTTCTTATTGTGGGAGGTGGGTGGGATAAACCACACTCACTTGTACACGTAAATGATGTATGAAATCTGTAAAATACTATCACTTGCTCTCTACCATTCTTTTCAGGTACAGATTATGTACCTAGGGAAGTGTCATTTCAAACAATCCAGCAACTGCCTATAAATAAAATCACTGCCTCTTTCATGTCTTTGAAAAGAGCACTCCCTTGGTACTGTACATGTGCAGGTGCATACTGTATATTCCACCACGGACTGCAAAATGTTATTTTTCAATATACATACATGTATGTGCCTACTCGGTGTCAATAACATTTGGGATAATGACACCGGCCTTTTCCTTCTTGTGTCTGTGGTAAACTTGTATTATCCCATGAGTAACTCCAGGTTAGTCATCACATGGTTCTATAGATCAAGTGTAACTTGCCAAAAGTGTAACGCGTCAGTGGGACAAGTACCGGTTTTTTGCATAATATAGTCAGGTTTGTACATGTAGTGTTTTGGCCGGTTTACTGTTAGGAAAATGGGATTGAATCCCCTTGCTCAAGTTCAGGTGCCAATGCAAAGAATGCGCCGTTCGTTTCCTACACAGTGGCAGAGATAGGAAGGTTCTTACTAAAAAATTATCCAGTGATTTCTAACAGGACAGGTTTTTCTATCCTGAGATGGAATCCTGTGGCATAATAGAAAGCACTGCATCCACCTGGGCCTATTGCCAATGTTGAAGTGTGGACGGGGTAAACATGGTAAAGCTCTTTTCTAAGAATCCTACTGCATGAAATCCGCATGTACTTTGAACTCTGAACATGAACTAGAAACACCAATTGTGAACTGCTGCATGTCTTTCTAGTACTTAGCCTGTAAGACAGAACACAAAAGAAACAAAGGATGTTCCCCAGTCCTTGTGATCAGTGGTTTGTCCCCAGTAGTACATATACATGTAAATTGCCTCTACTTAGTCTGTGAGTCTGTGAGAAACACACTGCCCTCTGTGTAAATGTAACTTTATTTTCCAGTTATCATAACACCTGGTCGTTTGCATTGGCCCCTTTTAATGGTGGTAAGTATCATGACAGCTATTGCCGTGATAGTCACTTCATACAAAACCCTATGCAATGCGTACAACCATTGAAGGGGGCCGTCAGTAGTGTCCAATGAAGTGTCAGTGGATTCGTCTACATGCACATGTATACCAGTCCAAATAGGCGAACACCATACAGTCTGTCAGGAGGAAGCCCCAGTGATGATAATAACACTAAATAACTTCCATCCAATCACATTGACAGCTACTATTCAGGGAAAAAAATTAGGGGCCCGTTACTTTGTACATTACTGGTAGCTTGGGTTCAAGATGAATCAATGTAGGCTCAGAGTTATAGCAATGTACATTTACTACTTAATAGTTCAATGAAATAAATGAAAGACATGTCAGAACAAAGTCAGTTATCTGCACCTACTGGTGCTGTGTCCTTTCGTGTACCATACATGTATCCTTCATGTACATGTATGACAATACCAATCCAAACACATATCATGCGATATATTGGGGTACATGTACGTAAGTGTGCATGGTATGGTATAGATATACATGTAGGTGTGGTGATTGGTGCATCTCTGACATCTAGGTTACCAGCTCAAACTCTATCTGATTGTCATGCTAACCAAAAAACAGCTAAATACAATCCCAAAACAATATACATCACATGGAGTTTTGACTGGTTACCTGATTTATCAAGTAAGGTTTTTTCGCACTTCAGCAAATTTTGTGCCTAAGCAGCTCAATGAAATTGGCCCCAGCTGGTGATTCAGGGCAAGCTTGTGCTTACTTGTAGTTACATAAGAGACACCTTGAACCAATACACTATTTGCAATGGATTAGAAGGGCTCAAAGGAACCAGTCCATTCCAGAGATGGTGGTTGCTATGCAAACGCTCGCCTCGAATCATAAGGTAAACCAACAGTGTATTTAGTCTGGGGAATTCAAATTGTTATGTTTAATTGCAATCAGATAACTTAGTGTACCAGATTTTCTTCGAATTTAACTCGCAAATGGCTTATTCTGATTGCTGAATAATTCTACACACTGAAGGAACAACACAGTGGGGTGAAATTAAATGCCAAAAATTGAAAACAAGATTGTCAAATGGAACGTATGTAAGGCTGAAGAAAAAACCTCAACCACTTGCTGCCAGGTGGATTTTTCTTGAGCAAGACAAGATGCCGTGTCATTTTCAAGATTTTCCGTTTTCAAAATTCTTCAAAATTCATCATTTCCTTTAATGGCCATTTATACCGAAATGAAGGACTCTTTGGGCACTACTCTAAAGCTGACAGGTAAAATTCATTGACTCCTGAATATTTCAGCCAGGCCTGCAGCCTTGGAAAAAGAGCCCAAATTTTGCGGTATTACGTAAGATTCTTTTGTTCCCGAAACCGGCACAGTGCACTGCTGACCTCTTTTCAATAGGAGCCAGATTAGCGTGCAGCGGTGCTGTGTGGCTCATCGCTGCGGTGGTGGAGAGCTTTTGTACCCGGTGGTAATCGGCTCGCTCTAAATGCCTCAAACTGTGGTATACTGTTTCAAAACAAGGCTGGATTATCTCCACCATTGAGAGTGAAAAAATGTCGGTAATGCCCAGCAGCTCAGTCTTTTGTGCTGAGCACCGTCTTTTGTTATAAGGCCCAACTCTTTTGTCCCAGTTCCGGGCTCCCCGGCTCTGCATATAAAGCCTATGTACCCGAAAACAGGTCGCGTGGCTGGTAGTGGTTAAGACGCTCCTTACAAGCCTGCATGATACATGAATATATACATAAACGCGAAGACTTACCTATTGCAGGCACTTTGATATGAAGTTCTTGTGACAGCTTCAGGTATGTCTTGCCCAGTACATAAACGTTTACCTGCAACATTAAAACAAGTGTTTAAATAATGATGCAGTCAGAACGCACGTATACTGTACAGTGTAGCGGTA
Organism: Acanthaster planci; assembly: GCF_054643075.1. Lineage (NCBI taxonomy): Eukaryota > Metazoa > Echinodermata > Asteroidea > Valvatida > Acanthasteridae > Acanthaster > Acanthaster planci. Next base: position 1,518,449 of record NC_141777.1, read on the forward strand.
CCCTGTACAATATGTTAATAAAGTTTAATCTAATTTGATGGCTTATACTAATTATTTTTTGAACAAAGGTTTCTTTAGAAGATTTAAACATTCTGATATTTATTTTGGGTTCACGTATGGCAAGTCCTGAAAACAGCCCCCTCTATTGTCAAATATTCAATGCCATGATAAATACACAATTACGAGTCATCAGGACAAGTAACGTGAAAATTCTTGCAGGTATTTTTTATCAAGATGCTCAACTGTAGAAACGTAGTGAAACCCATGAATAGTTTTAATTTTGAGGGTAAACTTTCTGTTACTTATAGGATATACCCTGCAAAAAATCCCAGGGAATGCTTTGAATTCTTGGACGACCTCCATTTGAAGCGTTTATTTTGAGCATGTTCTGTTGGAGTACATGTACTGAACTGGCTCATCTTGAATAATAGAGCAGCATCAACAGCAATCGGGTCAGTCCAATTCAATTTCCTATATACGGCTGGCATATGTACATACATATGTACTTCACCCACAAAAGAACCCGCACATCTTGGGCGGGACCCGGTTGCTATGCAACAAAGCGCCCTCTATCATCATTGCATGGAGTCCAGGGTAGCTCCCATCAGCATCCTGTCCCGCCTACGCACGCAAACAGAAATTTAAGAGCCGTATTTGATAACTAAGAGTTCAAGACACGATCATATGTTTTACCTGTAACAAATCACTAAGATCCAAAAGCATATCTGAACAGAACTTGTGTTAAGGAAATGCAATAAAAAAAAATGTATAAATGTAATGTATAAATGCAAATTACAGCACAATGGTGGCATAGTAGTTTTTATAAATGAAGTTGAAATACATCATAACCAAAGACATATGCATTCCATGCTAGGCCATTTGCTCAATACATTGCCCAATGAAGACATTATGAGAGTTCTTCTCTTTTTGCTGCTCAAAACCTTGCAAAACTGCTCTTTACTGGAGTCCCCTAACATAACACACTGTGACATTTCCCTTGACTATCCTCTTGCAGCATTACTAAACCTCTGTTGAAAAAACCCCAAATTATTCAGTTAAGTACCTGCTCCTGCCTTCATAATACATGCCGTTGAACCTTTGTCAACTATTGAAGTATCATGAAATGAAGTGAGATTCAAAAATGGTGGCACCTGGAAACTGGGCACAAGTTTAACTGAGTATGCCCTCATACGGCGCACTTCAAGAAATCTCGGTAAATTTTGATGTTAATATTTAAGCTTTTTTCTAAGTGAATATATTACCTCCACTCACATGCATGTACTTGCCCAACTACAAGTTTGAAAAAAATTATTTTTCTTATTTTTCTTATTTTTGGGAACAGTTTAAAAGGGTTCATTGTGCACTTATAAGAATGGAAAGTCAGGCCAAAACAGAATTTTGTTAGAATTTTGAACAGGACAGGAATGTTAAAAGCTTCATAAAATTTCACTTATTGTGAATTGTGAGGTAAAAATATTGCTTTTGCTTGGCACTCAGAGGCTACAAATCAATGTAAGCGACAGAACGACCACATCACATTAGGGTTAAAAAAATATTTCACATAGCAGCTAAGCGGAAAATACTACTCAGGAAATCCACATAAAGCAAAAAATAAGATAAAAACATGGCTGACCAAACAAAGAATACATGACCTTCTAGCCGTAATAAACTTTGGCAAACCAAATATTTTCTTTGCTTTGTGAATTTCTGTGCTCAGCAGCCCTGTGACATTGACCCCAATAGTCAAGAGCATAACGTGAAGAAATAACAAAGACAGGCCATGTCCAAATTTCATGGCTGTGGCTCGATTATATGGAGGCATTTATGATAGTGGCTGCAGCTAGTACCCGAAGTCATGTGTAATTTCGAACCCGTAGCCGAGTGATTTATACCCAGCCAGGTTAAGCTCATCCACTAGGTACATTACATTGGTCAGTTTTACTTTAATAAACAGACCACACACATCTGAAAATAACTGGGACCAACACAAGAAGTTGTATGCCACACCTGGAATGTTCTAATTTTGTATGTTTACATTTCACTGACATCCTCATTTAACAGAGCCTTTATGTCCAACTTTTGAGCTTCTTCCCTCGTGTTTATACAAAAGATATCTGTCATCCTTTACACTGCACTCATGTAAGACTTGGAATACTATATATGTTTTTGGTCAGACTTCACCGTTGCTATAAACAGTTTTAAAGCATCAGATGTTACAGAGGCAGTAATAAATTTACTCGCATTTATCAAATTGTTGGCACGCTTAGATCGTTCTCCCCAGACGTGAAGAAAGACGATGCGACAAGCTGGTCCAAAAAGCCGTTGCTTATTTGCTTTCACAGTTGTTGTGGCCTCAGCTTCTGCGTATTACATTTTAGGCAAGACCGGCCGTGCAACGGAATTACTTAACGCCTGAGACCGGCTCTCTCATGCATCACAAGAGATTTCAATGAAAATAAACCATCCAGGAGAGGAAGTGTGCCTGCTCGCATGAGCACGTTTTCTCCAGGCATTATCAAGGGGTAAGAAAAACATCGTAAAACATTGCACCATGAAAACAGCACCCAGGGGGGATTGGGAAAATTACCGCGTCTGTGTATGTGTTGTGTCTTGGGACATCTTTAGGCTGGGGGGGGCAAACTGCAAGCTCTGTTTCGTGCATGTGAGCAGTTTTCTGTGTCACCTTTTTGGGTGGTGGCAGCTGATTTTATTTTTGTAAGACTGAAGAAACTCGAACGAGAGTAGCTGTGAGCTGACAGGGGAACTGACAGGTCTTAGACAGCTGGCTCTGTGCTGGAAATGATGGCATCCGTCAGGCACACCATGAGAATATTGGATTTTAAAGGCTTGTGACAAGATCTTAAAGTGCTTTACGTAAAACTGAAACTGTTATCACCAATATGTAGAACCTTACTTTTGGCATAATTTTTAGACATCAAACCACAATGCAGTCAGAAGTTTTTTCTTTTTTATGGTAAAAAACTAAGTAAAATATCAAATTCTGCATGTTATTACTTGAACCTGGCACTGGGTTATTTAAGGCATTTAGAGTATCAACTTTTTACGGTTGAAGAGGGGAAGGTGAGCAACTCACTGCAACAAGATGCATGGATACAATGAAAGGGTAACAGAAATTGAAAACATTTAGTTCATGTGAAGAATTTTAAAATAATACTAAATATGTAACCATTTCAAAACCATCGGAAATTTAATGTTTACCCTATTAATTGTGACCTAAAATGAATAAAAAGATGCTGCAATTCACCAGAACGCTGACATGTACAGTGTACATGTACATTGCACACAGCACACACAGTATCGCATGCATGCGATAGACCATGTTGTGCTTGATGTAGCTTCGGCCAACAGGGCAAACACTGTCTCAGTTCAAGAAATACACAGTAGCACTCTGTCTTTTAATTTCTATCTTGAACCAGGACAGTGTTTGCCTGTGGGCCAAGCTACATCAAACGTAACTTGGTCTATTGAAGCCTGCAATACTGCATGTGCTATGCGCAATGTACACTGTACATGTTAGCATTCAGGCGATGACATCAGCCAATCAGCCTGGGAGTGCAAACGACCAAATGGGGATTTTTTGTGGGCGGTGAAATGCAGCAGCTTGTATTCATTTTGGGATCACAATTAATGTAGTAAACATTAAATTTACGATGTTTTTGAAATGGTTACATATTTAGTGTTATTTTAAAATACTTCATATGAACTAAAGGTTTTCTACTTCTGTTACCCTTTCAAGTTTTACAGTTGGTTTGACCAAAGCAAGTACACTGTACATATACACGTATGTAATGAACAAAGGAACAAGACAAGCATGTTTGAAGCAAACATGCTTGTCTTGTTCCATTGTTCACTATACCATAAATGCCCAAACACTTGAAAATTGTATGAAAGCATCGGTCTATTGTAATTTGTTGGAAACAATAGCACATACGTATTAAAGGCCATTTTGATTTACTAGACTGGCAAAGAGAGTGCAATGCGTATACAAATAAATCAATGTACCAGTAGCAAAAAGAGATGTTATGTACAATGAGTTCATTTAGGGCTGAGTCAATTTGAATAATTCACTATTCGAATATTCGACCTTCAATTCGATTGAATATCCAAATATTCGTTCGTACCAACCAGCAGATTGTTGATGAACAATCCGTACACAAAATCAATTGTAATGAAACACAAAATTGTACATTTTAATCACTGTAAAAGCTTCTCACATCTGGGAGTATCTCCAGCCATGATTTAGCAATATTTAGAGATGAACAATACTTCTTGTGCTTTCAAATTTTGTAATGAATAAATTAATTTGTGAACAGCTGTAATATTCAGATATTCGGCACAGCCCTAAGCTCATTACAAAGAAACACCAGAGTGTGTTGTACATGTATCGACCGAGTCATAGTGCAAGGTTACAGAGTGCACCTGCAAAGGCATTTCAAATCACTATCAAAGATTTCCAAAGCATGTGATAAGACAGGAGCACAACCAGATAAAGAAGCAAAGCTGGATAAAACACAAGACATAGAGTTGTGTTCTTGAACAACAAAATAACATGCAATCTAAATGTGACAAGTTTTCTGCTGGCTCATATGACAGCCATATGCCGCTCCCAACCCTTGTACATACACTGAATTTGCGGTGTTCAATAACACTATTGACCTGCTGGGAAAGCCACACCTCTCCCTGTATTTGGACGGAATCCTGCCCAACCTTTGCCAAGGCATCAATGCTCTACTCAAATAATGACAAAGTAAAGCCTACCAACAGTCAGTCGCCGAATGGCAAATGTTTGCACATTTCAGTAACAAACCTGAGCAATTGGTGAGGCAAAACTTGTATCGAGGACTGCTGTCAAAAGGTATGACGCTGAAGAAATGAAAAGTTAGCTGAAACTTGACTTTAAAATTTGCAAGCTGGGACCCTTAAGTTTCTATACATGTATGTGTATTTTTTAACAGGTTTAATGCCTGCATCATAAATAACATTGAAAAATAGCATACGAAAAGCAAAATTACTGCTATGCAAGATTTAAAGTGCTGTGAACAGACAAACGACAGAGTGAGTAATGTGAAGCATGTGCAAGTGTATGGGAACCACTGTCTAATGACCACAGTCACGCAAGCAGTAATCTATGCTGGAGGGCATGGAATTACTGCAAACATTCACGCTGGGACTGTAATTCATCAAACACTGCCTGCAGTTTTTCCTTTCTCAAGGCCGATTAAGCTCCATTTTAATTGCTAAAATCTACAATGCTACTGGCCAGTGCGACCTACGGTTTGGGACCAAGCATTTCAAGTTTAATTGAGTAACGTTAAATGGAAGCGCTGTGGTCGTTTCTGTTAGTGGGCATTTACCCAAAAGCTGTTTACGTTTGGAGCCAAGCCAATTAGCAGTGCTCACTCTAAAAAAAAAACAATCTGGCCAATTTTTTTTATGGATGAATAAGTGATCACTAGAGCTCACTGACGTGGAGAGAACGATTAAGTCATCCCATTCACCTGGACTTCCGATTGTGACGCGCCCCTACGGCAATTGGTGTCTTCATTGAAAGGCAAATATTATTTTAGGGCGGCAAATTGGGTGTGGATCAGCTGGTGTTTTTTGTCCTAACACTACCGAGTAAGTGGGAGCTCATGCAAACCAACAGACAGTTTGGAAACTAGCCTTGAAACTAAATGCTATTTTTGTTATTTCAAATATTTCATATTTGATGGTGAGTTTTCCACAAAGCTATTCTGTTTCAACATCATTCACAGGGTTCCTGCACCTAAAGGACAATTAAATTCCATGACTTTTCTCTGACCTTTCCATGACCAAATTATGAAAATCCATGACCCAATAATGCAATTTCTTGAACTCTTCGGACTGTTAAAGTTGCAAGTAAAATCACGCATTTTATGCAGGTTATTTATGATAACAGAAATCACACAGTGTTTGAAAAATTGCATGACTTTTCCATGAATTTAATCATATTTACAAAGTTCCATGACTTTTCCAGGCCTGGAAAATGAAAACAATTTCCGTGACTTTTCCACGACTTTTCCAGGCTGCGGGAACCCTGATGTATAACAGCTGCATTTATGCTAATTCTGTACACAGAAGTTGTACAGAAAAGTTGACATTAACTACATGATAATATGAATCACATGGGCATGAAGTCTACTGCAGGCCGTCACAAATTAAAAACTAATGTATATGTGCATGTACAGCCTCTGCAACAAAGTAAATAAGCGACGATGTACATCTACATGGGCACATCCATGTATGCAACCCAACAAATAGGAGTTCCCCTGAATATTTCTACGAAATTCTATGAAAAGATCCTAGAGTACAGCATTTGGCTAACCCGAGGTCAAAAAATGCCATGTAGGAAAGCCATACATTACTAATGGACTGGGGTGCAAGTCGGGTTCTTGTCCAGGCCTGGGAAATACATGTCAGGTCAGAGAAGCTAAATAAATATACTCTGGTGAGGCCTGAAAATAGCCCCACATCTGAAATGAAAAAACCTCAAATAAGGCTTTTGCCCAAAAGCCTGCATACCTGTGACAAAGGATGTCATTTAAATCACCTAAAGGATGTATTCAGACTACACAACAACAGCACAAGAAATACTGTGGGTTCTTTTACCGAAACTGCTAATAGATTAAGTAATGCCCATTTCAAATGATAGTGCTAGCTAGATTCTACATCACATCCTTAAAAGATGTAGGTCAAAGGCTTTGACAGGCAATATCAAATGTTTGTCTATGCAATGCAAAACCAACTACATGTAACAAGAACTTTGTTGGTATGAGTAGTGTGTTGGATTGTTGACAATGGTGTCTGCAGCAATATGGTGTCTGACTATTGCAAGTGTTGTAAGTTTATTTTTCGACTGTTATGCTTCCTGCTGAAAATGCCCACAGTCCTGACTTTGTACAAACAACGACTTCCTGCATCATAAACATAAATGTCTAATTTACCATTTCTCATGTCATGATGTTTAATGTCATTTCAAACCACTGGAACAGAAAAACATGGCATTTATTCATGAAGCCTAGGTCTCAATTAAAAGGTGTGATGGGTTATCTTGACATTTTGAGACTCAGACAGACTGCACATCAAAAGAAAGTAACCTTGATATTCTTCAATTCTGTTTTTTCATAATTAGTTCTTGCTGCACGACTATTGCAAAATTTTTAGCCCCAGTCCAGTCACTGACCCTAACCTGCCCTGGTTCTTCAAAAATGTTTCCTTCACAGGTTTCTGGGAGGATATTATAGGATTGGGCAAGGTGGAGCCATGTCTCTGTCTCCTTCAATGGGACTTGATTCATCTTGAATGCTGATGGCTGCTGGCTCATCTGCTCAGTCAGTGGTTCCTAATACCTACACACTCACACACCCTACACCTACAACCTTCAAAGATGAAATGTAAGTTGCACGTTAAAGCTACTTCACACATCCAGCTCATCACTTTAAAACACAATTCCAAAGACCGCTGGACAGGTTCTTCAACAATAATAAAAAAGGGGAAAAAAAGCTGTCGTCATTTATTGGTAATTGGATCAGAGTAATATTAGAAAGTGTTTGAAAAACTAATCATGAAGAACAGCAATAAGTCATGCTTCAGCAAACTTAGAAGGTCAAGATCAGAGTCAAGATGGATGACTTGAAATGACTGGGTCCGAGTATTCCTAATAAAGTATGTACACATATGTATGTAAGTATTACCAAGCTAACATAATTAATGGTAGAGAGTCTATGGAATTACAGAATTATGAGGCATGTGTGCTTGTAAAATGTGGGCGGGCAACTCTGATCTTGGACATGAAGCAAAATGAAGGATTGAGTTGTGTTTGTTCTGGGAATATTCCAAAGGTATTCATTAATACTTCGTACTGCAGCAAGAAGCAGTGAAGATGAATCGCTGAATTTCAAGCATAAACACCACCCAGGCTAACCAACATGACCAACTGCTAAATTTAGACTCCTTCAACAACTCCACCTTTATATTAAGTAACTAGTTGAAATGGAGACACCTTTTCAATTTAAACTCTTCTGCCAAATTAACATTTGAAAATATCCCAACGGAAATGGGTGTGTGACATTAGGAGTTGCCAATCCATATTGACTAACACAAAGAGCAAGTTCTGGCACACGTTGATCGTCATTACGCCACAGTGCTAAAGTCTTCTACCTAGGCCAACATAGTCAAGTGAAAAAAGACCCAAGACCCCTTACAATACCAACACACTAGGCCTCACAAGGGGACAAAAGGATACGGGGCGTGCTCTCTATCCTACAGACGAGGTACAAGCACGCGGCAACAATGTGGCTGGTTTTTCTTCCTCGGGTAAGTTTCTTGGACACCGCCATTTTGAAGAAGTTGTAGGCCGTGTCCAGACAGTGTTGGTTTAACTGTAACTGGCCACCCAGTGCAGTGATCTTACCCTTACCTACAGGAGGAACATGTAGAATCAATTATTCTTACAAGAACAAAGTGTTTCATGCCAAGGTAAACATCCAAATGTTTCTGTCTGTAAGTTCCACAAAAAATTGGAGACCCCCCAAAAAGTCATGTTGAGCAACTAATACAGAAATGTTAGCCATAGGGGAGCCAGCGTGTCATCTGAACACCCGTTGGGCCCTTTTAGGGCTTTTTTGGATGCCCTGGTTTGTTGTCAGAATGCATTCAAGGCAATTCTGGATGTCCAATATTCAAATTCACCTTCTCCCAAAACACTCCTAGCAATACCAGAATACCTCTTTCAAGTAACACAAAAACTGATGTTTTTTCTTCATACGGGTAAAATGTTAGCATTGCGTTTGGATAGCTTTTAATTATAACAGGTACACATGTGTATGTACACTGTATTGCGTTGGTTTTCAGTTAGTATCGGAAAACTGAAGAATCTATTGGTGAGATTCAACAATTCTGGAAAAATGAACAGTTTAACGGCCCACATTAGGAGGCTTAAAAATATAACATGGTACGCTATGCTCCTTGTGACCTGTGTATGTATGTGCTCATATGTACAGGTGTAAAAACCTGTAAATACACCTGGTTATGTTGCATTGTAATGCTACCTGCTTGAAGAGTGATTGCCCTTGACTCCTTGCCAAATCCATGTCTGAAAGAACTCCCCAAAGAATGACTCTTTCCACCTGTGTTGAAGCAAATTACCCAAAAGACTGTTACCACTGTATAATAATCTTACAGGCAGACGTGACAGACGGTTCTTGTGGTATTTGTGTTGAACTGCTAAATATTGAGTGAGACCTTAAGACTGTGTTACAATTCAGCTAACCGAATATGTAATAATACTTTGGAAGTATATTTACATATTGCATTATCTTTTGAGCAAAATTAGTTAAAAACCTCTTCCTGTTTGAACACACTGACTGAACCGAAATTGTGGCGAAAACTACCATGATGTCTCAACACATTTCACAGACTGAAACTTCTTGCAAAGAGAATTTCCCATACACTGTATCTCAAATCTCACCTTCTGTCGGCACAAACTGGCCGATCACAGACGTTCCCCCGATGCTGTTCTCAGCAAAGTTGACCTCTGAGACGATAAAATTGTCCTCAATGACCGAGCCACAGTTGACACATACTGCACTCCCCCGTGCCTGGTCAGTGTCTATCTCGCTACAACCACAGGCTTTACAGACTGCACTTTTCGACATTATTCTGTGGGATGCAGAATGAGGAATCTGCTCTGAAACTCTATGGCACGGATACAGGCATGTGATAAACCCATGTCATGTTAATCGTCTTAATCGTCATCATGATAATTGACAATTCTATCTTTGGCCTTACACCCACATTAGAACAAGTGAGGGCTTTGTGAAAAAGTTATTATGTCAACAATCTCATACGGTTTCTCTCATCTAATTAATTCACTCTTTCGGCAAATTCCCCCATCTTCATGCAGTGATTCAAACTGTATGCTAATATACACAAAGAATATCAAAGATGTCACAACATGTTTGGGGGTTTTTTCACAAGCCTTCGGGGGCATACACTGAGTATACCGTGTTAAAATACATGTCGGACAGGGCAAAAAAATCCAAAATTAATTCAAAACCAATATTGCTTGCTTAGTAGAGTTCAACGGAATCCAAACTCATATCAATGTTTCTAATGACATTTTCTCCAACAGGTCCAAGATCACTTCAAGAAGAAAACAGAAAAAAGGAGCTGATAAAATTATGAGCCTCCCTAACCAAATTGCTGGGGTGAACATGCTTGGCGAATGAAGCTGGCCCCAGAATAGTCACAGGAAGCCTTTTTTACAACATGTACAAAGACTTAAAAGTCAACACCTTTGGTAGGGGGGTAGTCATGGGGCCATGGATACGGAGGTACGTGTAATCCAGTAGCCTGGCCCCAGTCTAGGGCTGGGCCAATGCAAGTGTGGTCATAATGGTGGTGGCATAGCTCTACTGTACGTGGAGCGTTAATAGTATTTCTCTTTTTCGATTTTGGATGGGATCGTCATACTAACGCTCCACGCCTGTTTCCTGGTCAATACGTCTTGTGCCCCAACTACATTTGCGCCTCTCCTGCGGTTTCATTAGAGGACCATGTTTGCCCATAGAGGAAACAGTCGTTGGTAGAACTCCCTACCGTCACGATCAACAAGTCTTGTGCCCAGACCAGGTATAAGCCACTCACTGTCTCATGCATGTTTCTGGGAGGACCATGTTTTGCCCATAGAGTTATTGCGTATTCTAAATCTCGCTACAAAATGAAAGGTACAGGTGGCGAAAAGTCCAAGTACTGTGCATCTGCCGAGCAAAAACGGTCGGATTTTGACAGATTTTGAAGTCAGAAATATCATTGAATTTGAAGTCCCAAAAGTTAAATTTCCTTTGGCAGTTTGGCATTTGCATTGTAATTTGTAACTTAAAAAGCCAGTAGGTGGTGATAGTCTTTTTTGTCTTTGGAATTTTTGAGAACCACTTCTACCTTACTATATGTACAGGCGTTAGTATGACGATCCCGTCCAAAATTGAAAAAAAGGAGCAGCCTACTAACACTCCATTTGGCTAGTGGTGGCATTCCTGCATCACGTCGTCCATACAACATGGCATCAATGTTCATGCCTGGCATGGTTTGGCCACGTGAAATTGCAAATGAAACGAATTACTTTGAACGAAAGTTCTTACAAAGGCTTGGTTCAGTAGCTGTTCGATGCTCCAAGGCCAACTACTGCTTTGGTAGAACGTTTACTACCATAACATGATTGTTACTGCTGACAAAACACAGCATATGACCTAGGCCTACATGTAAACTCGCCGGTTCGTTGAGTACGCCATGTTGTTAACTTCTGGACTGCATGCTTTGCACATGCGCTATTGCTAATAGTTCGTGAATGCTATCTCCACTGCTGGATCGTCGACTTATTTCAAGGGGTGCCAATGCCCCTAAAGGTCCGCGCATCAGGCGGATTTAGTATCCCTTTACGTGAAGAAAGAATGCATGTGATTTATGTGATCTTCAGTGGAATTTTATCCTGTGATCTTCAATGGAATTTCATAATTTCGCTCCTTAAAGCTGCAAATTAAATTATGAATGCAGGCCCCAGTTCAAGAAAAAGGAACATTGTTCAAAACAATAGGCCTGCATTACTATAGGCTACATCGAGCGTACATAGATGAAGTTTCTGAGAGCGCATCCGGGGGTTCACATTGCTGTTTCAAGTTGGCACCGAAAAAAGTAATACACCCGGGAGGGGTGCCCGCAACGGACTTCCGCTGGGGGTGGTTACGTACTGGCGTAGGGAAGCGGGGGGGGGGAGTTCCACTTGGGGCACCCCCCTCCCACTTTTTGCAGGGCTTATATAATGGGGCGGGGCTTAATGGAGCGGCCTATTAATAGGATGCCTGATGGTCTCACAACTGTCCCCTCCCACTTTTTGCAGGGCTTATATAATGGGGCGGGGCTAAATGGAGCGGCCTATTAATAGGATGCCTGATGGTCTCACAACTGTCCCCTCCCACTTTGAAAATTGTTCCACCGCCGCTGATCCCCCCCCCCTTTAGTTGCGCCACAAAAATAGACAAATAGTCCAGGTGGCAAACTGTGTATTTGGATTTCCAAAAGGAACCGATCATCCGGAGTTCGTTATTCAGGAAAAAATGGTGAAGTCCCCAAAATGGATCGCGTCTGTTCGTTCCTCCATGCGCTTATTAAACTGTGCTAAGGCCTTGGGGTCTTAAAAATAAATCGTCAAGATTCTGAAATTTCAAGAATCAGATGTGAAGCTGGTTGAACTTTCAAATGAGGGCGCTCTTGGGATGTCAGAAATGTTGGTTCGAAATTTTCTTAAGAATTGCTTTTGAATGTATTTTTAAGACAAGAGGATAGAGATTGGTCGTTTTGGATGTTGCGTTCACTTAACGAAGTTCGAGTACGGGGAGGCCGTTCGAGGAAATGCGTGTCTGGGCATAGTGCTCATTTTGCTTGAAATAAAGTACATTTTGTACATCATAACATGAATTTAAGCATCAATTCCTTCCCTCATGGTTTAATTCACATGTATTTCTTACATTTTCAAATCTTCATGGAGCAGTACCCCCGCACACAGAAAAACTTTATACCACTACTCGCGCAACCTGTTTGATAAGAGAAACGCATATTGCGTATGGGGCTCGCAACCATTTTTCTGCCTTTCTCTCTATGAGGGAAAACGTACCCAGTCCCAGTAGGAGATTACTGTACATGTTTTTCTCCGTACATTAAATTCGTCAGTTTGACCCTTCATATTTCAAATCTTCAAAATTGAGTCTATTTTCATGTCAGAAAGTATGCTGCACGGTGATAAATTTACGTGCAACCCCGTGCCCATGTCGGAAATTTAATCGGAGAGGGCGGGCACGCCGTGCGCCCCACCCATCGAACTTGGACGGCACTGTTTTTATATCAGGCAAATTTGCTTCCCCCGATTTTCACCACATAATAAAATAAGGGATTTTCATTCCTTTTACTGAAAAAAATGGGCGTGGCAACATGTTTTCTGACCTGCCAAGTTCTTACCATGTATTTTGGTGAAGGATTAGATGATTCATAATCCATTCTTTGAGACACGAGATACGATAAAAATAAGCCAGAAGTTGCAGCTTACACCATTTGTCGGGTTGTCTTTTGTTTTTCTTTGTATTCCCTTTTGAAAACATTTTAATAATGTTGGGGGTATAGCACAAAATTCTACCACAAGTTGAAGCCACATACTACCTAGAAATATTCTCTCAGGTCTATTCAACCAATTTATGCAGTCAGACCGTAGATGTAGTTGAGCACCCTCATATTTTATGTCCATGCTCCTTGTCTAGAAACTCACCCATGACTGATTTGGAAACATTCAGTTTCAACTCTGCCGGGGTCAGTGTGATTGCTGCATGATTGTGACCCGTCTGGCCCTTCTCAGTTAAGCTTTCGCACCAAAAGTGCAACAAGAATTCCAGCAATTGTACGTTTTGTATGTGGGTCGGTTCAATGTCCGACCACTTGTTAGTTAAACTGTTTGTCTGCAATGACTTGCCTTGGGGCTAGCCATGAATTACAAAATGCGGCTTTGATTTCCAGCTGCCCTAAGTTTGAGTGATTGTGTGGTTTGGGGAGTCGTTCCGTGCCGTTTCATGAATCTGTCGTCTGTGAACCGTCCGGCTGTTCACTCAGGCTGACATTGCGCCCTACGTACAGGTCCATGATGACCACAGTTTCAGCACATAAATACAGCGCCATGCATGAATCCGCTGAGTTTAAATTGTAAACTATGCATTGGATTACACCACGTAGTATCTTGAAAGTCGACCTACTTTTTGATCAGCGAAACGTGTTGCAATTTGAGCCCAAGGTTTGGTATATTATACGTCATGGCCGTGCTCATAATTAACAATAAGTTGTTTTTAAGCCTTTCTCTTTTTTTCACCAGCGGATTTAAGGTTGCACCCGGCCTGTTTTGTTTTTCGTTTTTTAACCTTCAATTCTCCTCTTTTCATGTGCTTCTACAGCTTTTAACTACAGTTTTGTATTTAGTTACTCTTTGGCAACAAAAATACCGGAAATGTGGGGAAATTTCCTTGAAAGTAGGAATATTAATTATACTGTAAAATTAAAAATGACGAGCCATGAGGATCTACCCAGCGAGGAGAATTAAATTCGACCGTACATGCCTTATTACTGAGCAATCGTAACCTGCGCTCACGCCCTTAACCTACCCAATTAATCAGCCCACTGGCGTAAACAGCCCACTGACGAACACATTTGTGATAGAACACTGCCAAACTAACAACACTCAACGCTACTGTATTCCAGTTACTATCTTCGCAACTTGCCCGCGTTATGCTTACTGCAACCATCGTATTTTGAGATATATATAACAGAGATAACACTGTGTCTGACAAGGCTAGCATTCAAGCAGATGTTGTACGTGAGTAATTCACAATGAACGACGGGCTGGAAGGAACAGTTTGGCTAATACCAACGGTATGCTGAACTCCGACGGAATTGATTGACCATAACGGGTTCCGGATAAACGTCTGCGTAAACCATCGGAGTAAACTTGATGGTCCATCTACCAAGGGTTCGTATCCGTTGGCCTTGAAGCTGTCATTATCCTGCCTTGTCAAAGTACCATCCTCTCATACCATACGCGTATAGTATGCAGCGCCTGCCTCATCTCGTCACTGCGGCGTACAAATTGTGCGCATGCTCTTGAGTGGCGATTGACGAATGGACGTTCTCGTGGGCCGCGCGTGCGGTATGGGTGACTGAATGATGACGGGTGGAACATTATTAATACGTGATCCGAAATGAAGCATTTGCCATTGCGTGACTAGGACATATTGCCGCCTACCTCCGTTAATATGGCAGTGGGAGACTGAACATCATTATCTCTGTGATTTTTTTCCCCCTCACTAGCGGTCGGTGTGGCTTGGAGCAGACGGGCTGGAGCGCCGTTACATTATTCATCATTGTTGGCGGAGAAGCCGTGATGCATGGCACAGTAATAGTTTCTCACTGAAAACAGCACTTTTATAATGCCCAATAGTTGAGTTCAAGTTGCCTGGACCACAATTGGATAAAAGGCCCGAGTTGTCAGAAAGTGTACCATTTTTGTGCCCACGAGTCTTCTACGTTGAGGTCTGGTAGTTCTCGGCACGGTGATCACATGTAGAAGACGATAAGCCCACTTGCTTGGGAGTTGCAGCTGGAAGTCTGGTAGCCTAATATATATTAGCAGCGGATGTATCATACCTTGAACTTGACCGAAGTGTAATCAGCTGGCTTGATATACCAGCCGTATCGAGGCCGGTAGACGACCTTTTTCTGCTGTAGTCTAACTGTGGTTTCCGCAGCGCCAGAGATATCCGTCGGAGGGACTTTTACATAACCATAAATAGTAAAACAAGTAATAGAAAACATCACTCTTCATACTTTGAACGTGACATTCTGCTAAAGAAACAAACAATCGGGCATCATGGCGAACGAAGCCGAGCTGTTGAAATTTGCAGGGAAGTGGAAGCTGGAAAAGAGCGAGAACTTTGACGAGTATCTGCGAAAGATGGATGTGATGTTACCCATGCGGGCGGCCGCTAAGGTCATGACGCCCACGTGCGAAATCGCGGTGGAGGGGAACAACTTCGTGATCAAGATGAACGTGCCCGTCATCACGCTGCACGTGCAGAAGTTCAAGATCAACGACAGCTTCGAGGATATGCTGCCCAACGGCAACAAACAGCTCACGCAGGTCAGCTGGGAGGACGGCAAGATCGTCTTGCGAGAGGTGGACAAGAGCGACCCGCCCCACGTGGTCACGCGAGAGGTCAACGAGAACGGGACGGAGATGATCATGACGTGTATCAAGGGGGACATAGTCTGTAAAAGACACTACCGGAAAATGTAAGGCGAAGAAAGTCCCAGATGTTCCTCCTGTGTGGAGTGGAAAACCGAACGTGAAAGTACTGCATTATTTTGTGCATTGAAGGTACCTACACCTTTGTCTCTATGTTATTAAAGTTTCTCATCTGCATTAAAGCTCTACAGAAAATTTGTGGAAAGCAACCTATCTAAAAAGCTTTCATCCTATGAAAGGTAATCACAAAGGCATCACAAAATAATGACTCACCGCCAAGCTCATCACACGCTCCTCTCGGTTCGTTGGCCGGTTAGACAGACCGTGTCGGCCAAGCGCAGAGCCCGCCTGATGGACTGTTCACCTTCAGCGCAAACCAACCCGTAATGGACGGGTTAAAAAACATTGGATTCTCATGGACGGATCTAAGCACGCTTTTGTTATTACCTGGAACATCAGACTGTTCATCCCTTCCCTACACTTGTCTGAGCAACTTACCCGTAAGTTGTTCTGCTCGTGGTGCTCGTCGAGGCCTGCGTTCAGAGGTTTGCCGCACATTCGTCGTTTTGGCCGCGGACAAGACAGCGAGAAGTGGGTAAAAAAAACAGTATATTTTCGCAGTCTTTTCATTGCAGCAATCAAAAATAAGCAACATTTAGGGTAAAAGAGCAGCTCACATATATTACCAAAGACAATATTTTGAGAGGAAAAAACACAGACGCACATCGCAAATAAAATTGTGGTATTTATGAAATAAAAATTGTTATCTCCCTGTATGTTGTATACGAAGCCGACTTAATGCATGCCGCTTGTACTTTTCAACTGTAATTGGGAAATTAGAGCCGTTAGTTGTTTTAGAAAATAAACAGTTGCGGCGTCAACGTATGTTTATTTATATCTGTCAAAATAAGAGGCAACATTAATTGGGTATGATTTCAATGGGGATTGGCATGCGGTCATGTGCTGTCAAAATGTCTATGAAAATATTTTTCAGCTCACAAAATGAAGTTCACAGAAAAGGCGAAATTTTAAATAATTATCCGATTGCCAAATTCCTTTAAAATCAGCTTACGGTGTGCCATAATGTATGAATGAAGGGAGATATCGAAAGGGTCTTTTCTCCGAAGCTTTCCTGTGTCATTAAAGTCTGTGTAGATGCTAGTAAAATCCTTTCGTAGAAGGTAAAAAGGAATTCCTGAAAAAACTGAGTTGATAAGATAAGTATTGAGTTCATCACACAGCCGTTTCGAAAATATCGTCGTTTTTGAGGTAGGCCTACATCAGCCACTTTTGTACCAGACGGAGTTCGACACTACTGGTAAATTTAAAACATCAAGATCCAAGAAAATGCAAACGAAAGACACGGAACTCACTCAGAAAATAAGAACTCAGAAAATATGATTTTCTCGATAAAAACAAAATAGTTAATGCAAGTGAAATGGCTATTTTCCACTAATTTTACATGTACTCAGTTACTGCAGAGAATATAGGGTATGTGTCCTCGTGAGGTCAGTGTTGTTTGAGATGAACATAATCCTGATAAACTGCCGGGCTGTTATGGTTTTTCAAGCGAGTGTGCTAGACGAAGAAACAAAAAAACAAACTCTGTTACACGACAGCGACCGCCCGCGCAGGAATGTAACAGTTGAGTGGAGCGTTGCGCCAGTTGAGAGTAAATTATACCGATAAGCCTAATGTCAAGTCCAATATCCACGCGGGACCTGTCTGACACGGAACCGCTTGGCATCACAATGAGGCTGCATTCCTGGACCATATACTTACCCGGCTACTGTTCGGCTTGAGGTATTGGAAGTTCAAATTTGCTTTTTTAAAGTTCATTGTTGAGTTTACACTGCGAACGAATGCACGGAGCGGTCTATGCAACGCATTATGCATGCAGACGAAGGGATAGGTTAGAGGAGATTTCGTGGGACCTATGATGCAAACCCCTTGCTTCATTCATATCGAAAGAAATGCAAAAAATATATATAAAGTGAAGTGATGAAATTTCAAATAATGCAAGTTGTATATTTTAGATAGACTTTCAGTGGCGCTAATGTTTTGTTATGCACTCAATACTGAGTATAAACAAGTGTGAAAAGTGACTGTGTATTGTTTATTGTGATATTTCTAAGCGCGCGTCGCAATAAAAGTGGTGGTTGCGGGAACAGTTTAATGTATCATCCAATCACGAATTCAAGATTTAACATTTTGTACATGAACCATACTTAAGAGTCTGAAGCACTTTGTGTATCGCTTAGCGGAATTTAGATATACCAAGATCGCGTACGTTGTGTCGTACATGTACTCATAGACGAAGGCAAATTCTTTCATGATGTGATTAAAGCCAAGAGGCTCGACATGATTATGTAGACGTCCGATGACACGCAATACAATCGTATTCTGTAATGTAGTAAAGAAGTGGGGGAATCAATGTCTTATTTAAAAGACTCACTTGACAGTTTTTAACATTTCATGCAGTCGATGTGAACAAACAAAGAACGATTAATTACAAAGGCTCTCAACTTTTACAAAAAGGTGATTTGGGCCGCATTTATTTGATAAAAAGTTTATTCACGAGCAGATTTCTGGACATGATTGTGTTCAAGTTATTATTTCAACTGATATTTACAAAATAAAAATTGGCACACATCCCCACGGCTTTCCCCTAAAAGATGTAAATTCAGATTCCCACCAAATGATGGGTGTGTCTAATATTAAAATGGCAATGGAAGATTCTGTATGTTGCAATGAATACTTCAAAAAAAGGGCTAAGATTGAATCTTTTAACTGTATGACGGTGTGAAAATCTTGAGCACATGCATGAACATATTACAACCATTTTAACTTCTCTTATTAAATATAACTCAATGTATGTATTTTGTGTAAGCTTAACACGACCAGAATGTGAACATGTCAGTGGCAACGTATAGTTTAACGTGATCCCTGAAGATAAAAGGCTGAAGAATTAACTTTGACAATAATCTTTTTTGTACATGTATACCAAGCTGTGTGCATTATAAATGTACTGAATATTGTGTCGTGCACGATAAACGAGGCTGTGCTGTCTCTATTGACTTTTTGTGACAGCGTGTAGCACGCTCTAGATTATTAAAACAAAAATGGTAAAATAAAACGCCATTTTGCTCAAGCTGTGAACGTGAGTTTGTTTGCTGAAGTCTGTGATCATCCAAACCTATTCTTTTTATTGCATTCGCAAGACAAGTGCCATGAAAAGAAAAATCTCTGAGTGATAGAAACAAAAATCTAACTTTAATTTTCACAGAAAGCGAAGCATGGTAAGCCTGCAGACGGATGAATTTACCAGTTGTCGGATTTAAGTTGACAACTCTTTTTTTCCCTGTCAGTTCAAACACCCTGTAAATCCCCAAACGGCCAGAGAACTCCCCTGAACGGCACCTTTTACGCCTTTTTTTTTGGTTGAGCTCCTTTTCGAAAACCGAGAAAGAGAAGACCCTAGCAGAAAGAGGATGTCACGAGGAAACGCTTGATGAACTTATACTTGGGTCTGGTGGGTTGCGCAGTTCATCATAGACTGGAGAAAGCGTCTACTGGAACTAATCGAGAAGATATTGACGACATGTGATTAAAGTAGGAGAGACTGAACGTTGTCCAAACTGTTGGTTCCCCTACAGCGGGGGCAAGCGGGGGGGGGAGGTTGTTTGCACCCTATTGTTTTAAGTAAACATTTAAGCCCTCCCAACCATCCTTTATCCTCCGCTTTTGAGAAACACAGCATTTTACGGTGCCGCTCTCCATGCAGCAATAGTGCTTTTATTATAGAGCCGTCAGAGAATACGTCTGAGGTCTTTGGTACGGTGAGGGTCCCGCCAACACTCTTTCGGGAGTGGGGCATAATTAAGTTTCTCACTCGGCTATAACTGAACGATATCAGCAGAGTCGCTGCTCTGAAAAAAAAACCGATAAAAAGACTTGCCACACGATCATTGTTAGCGCATGTCCGAATTACTTGGCTATGCTGACGAAATAACGCGCGTGCCGAGCCTATAGCAACCATTTCTCACAGACGTCGTTTTTTTTCCCGGCTGTGCAAGCAATGCAGACGTGGCCTGAGATAATCAAGAAATCGATCGCAGATTTTTTAGTGTTCCGCCCCCCCCCATATAACTATCTAGTACTCTAAATCAACGACACCTCTTCCGGCTTTTCACGAGGAAATATACAATATGACGAGACGCTGCTGAGGCCTGCTCTAGATTCAATTTTCGCCGATACACACTCAAACAAACGCGAACTATTTCTGAATCGACGGAGTGATGAACGGGGCCAGCTGCACGAGGTTGTCTGTCGGCTGTGGCTGGCCCCGTGCCCACAGCATTCAAGTTCAGGCGCCGACAAAATTGGCGTCACGCACCCTAAACATGATTCGGAAATGTGGACCGGGACGTGGATAGGAGGTGGCAGTTATGCCAAGAATTCCGGACGTGCTGCCGTGACACCCCCCGGAGCAAAATGTTCCCTTTTGATGTAATTATGATAATAACGAGGGGAGATATCCGTGGTTTTTCTCAATAAAGAATTGTGATAATCTCCATCGTGCCGTTGTTATTTGATCTTTTAGCGCTAAATCAGTGTCGTGTCTTGTCATATTTGCCAGTTCTTACAATGTAAAGGTATGGGGAGTGAAGTCGAGTGATCGAAGGCTTAGAGTAGTGGGAAAATCCTAACTACATCGTGTTGTTGAAATTGCCTATAGATTATTATCTTTGAAATTTCTGAAATCCTATGTGCAAAATCTCCGGTCTTCGCTCCCTTTCTTGTTGCTTAGTACACGGTGTCACACAGTGACTGCCCTAAGCGTGTTTTGGTCATCTGGTCATTACTCTTTATTTTATTTGATTTTTCCATTTTAAATTTTATCCGTTATTGCCTTTTTTTATTCTGTTTGCGTCACTTTTTGTTGCTGTCCTTGGCGTAACTGGGGCCAAAAATTCTGACGAGTTTCCATACATTAATTTTATGCCAGTGGGTGATGATAGCAACAGTGGCTTGTACAAAGGTCGAGTACATGTACATTTGGGATTTCACGTACGGATGGGGGGGGTCCAAGGGAACGATCCTGTACGTGCTTGCCAGATGGGCGGCACTTCCCCCTGTAGTTATATTACTGGTCTTTGTTGGGAACATCGTGGCTTTACACTATGAACATCTAACCGAAAATCTAGTAATAGCAATGGCGCTCATTGTCAGTGCACTGTGTTTCTTTTGTTAGGTGTTCGCAGTGTTACTACTTCCCCGGCCTACTTCATTATGCATGAAGCCCTCACTTACACAAACCGATCGCTAAAAGTATGGGCGTAAATCCCTGGGGGTTGGGATATATCCCCCTACTTTTTGATGGGATGGACTATTGAATCACTCCCCACACACTTTTTTGGTGATGAGCAAAACAATTAATCCGGATTGTGAAGAATTCTTTTCGACTTTCCAACCACTAAAATGTAATTTCACCAAAAAGGAAAGCAATTCTGAAAATCTATAAATATGCCATTCTGATGTAAGATTCTGCATGAATTTAATACAAATTACAGATGTAAATCTTTATAATGAACAACGCCCCTATATAGTGTACCGGCATATGGTGTACCCCCCCCCCGCTTTTCAAATTTCCATGGTCGGGCAAGTCACCCCCTACCTTTCCCCATCCCCCATTCCCAAATTTCCAGCACAGACTTATACAACTGGCTGAAAAAATAAAATAAGTTGGTCACCTACCCCAACAAAAAGTGTCTTGGTATCTGGGCCCAATGCGTTCAGGCTGATCATCGACAACGACAAAGGAAAGTCAGGTCACTCCAATCCATTCACAGCGGGGGTGATGTAAACAAATGTCCCTCCTCTTCTCCAACCCCCCCCCCTGCCCCGGCGCATCGATTCAGCGGTCCTGGTGCCCAGGACTGAAACGATCCACGACGAAGAGGTTATTCCTTCTTCGTCTTCTCCGGAAGGCCTCATCCACCTGCCTCCTTCAACTGCCTTACCCCCCTCCCCCAGCACGGATCTCTATAGTCGAATTTCGTCATGTCTGCTGTTACCATGGAAACGCCATGGTGGGATGTGGCCCTTCGAGGGACTTCAGAAGGAGATTCCAGACACGACGGAGAATATCGATTCCGTAAGAGACAGTGATCATTCGTGCGAGTGAAACGCAGATATCAACAGACCAGAATACTAGCAGTTCGAAACCTTGACAACTGATGTCGAGTTTTGGGCACGCCTTTAGTATAGGAGTCTGGGATTCAATTTTTTTTTTTCTGAGGTAGGAAACGAAGCTAACTCAGGGACGGATACAGGAATTGTTGGGGGGGGCTCTGGCTTTTTTTTTAATGTCTTATTTTTTTCAGACAAACGGAACGATAATGATACGTTATACGTGAGCATACATTGTTTACATTGGTACTGGCGCACCTAGGCCTATTTCAATTATTTTTATTATCCCCCTCTTTTTATTTACCTTTTTAAAATGAAAGGGGGTTCAAATCCTCAAATCCCACCAACCCCTGGATCCGCGCCTGGAACTTTCGAGTTGGCTTAACTTTCAATTTTATGTCTAGGAGTAAGATATGGCCATTGAATAAAAGGTGTTGACCGCTTTCATGTGTGAGTTTTTTAAACACCTGTTGGAGCATAATGTCTGCTTTTCGCTTCGGGTGCCATGTGAGCTGAAGGAGTGAAAGCATGTATTCCCTCTTCGTCATAGTACATGTATAGTCACATTACTCGTATCTCGCTCCTAAAATTTGAAAAAGTAAATGCTTCAAAGTTTCATCGTCACAATGCGTCGTGAGTTTTCCTGGTAAGCATTTAAAAGTACTCCAACTGGTTTTTGACGTCTTCTTGAGGCAAATAATGTGCAAACGGCATTTGGGTAATACCAATGACAAATCCTGTTTCATTCGTTTTTATCAGCTCAACACGCGGGGGCTGGACCAGCGGCGTAACTAGGACTAAATGTCTGGGGACACCCGGGGGTGCACATATTTTTTTCAAGGGGGCACTACAAGAAAATTTCAAAGGAGATTATTCACATATTTTACATTGGGTTGGGTACCTGGGGGCATGGGCATCCGTTGGGAGCACATGCCCCCTGCCACCCCACCCCTAATTACGTCACAGACCTGGACTGATGGGGTGAAGGTGGGACAGTGAAAGATTCTGTATGTAAAATGTAATTGGACTCTTCGTTGCAATTCTGTTGGTTTAGTTTACCTTATGGTGACCATTATCAAAGTTGAACTCTTTCCCTACGGAAATTTTACAGAATTTGACCCAAAAGATGCCGTGAAATGTCGTAAAACTAGCATTTGCAAATAATCTGCCATAGTCCGGGCGGGAGGGAGGAAAAATAATTTCAGATTTTTTCATGCAAGCTTTAATGGCCTGAGGGTTGAGGCTATGGCCTTTCTTCCGTCTCTGAAAGAAATGACATGAAACAGACCAAATACTTTCTGCTCCACTTTTGGTGGGAGCATATAGCTCCCTTTGCGCCCCCCCGGGGGGGATTAGGACTTATTAACCCCTGGAACTCAGCTCTGAACAAACTTAATAGCACATACTGAGCAACATTATAGGGAAAACGAGCATTGCTTACTATCAAGCTATGCTAGCCCCGAAGGCACTGAACACTCGAAGCATCTCCCCCACCTCCTGTATCCGGCCTACTTCCCTCGACTCATAATTAGTCTGCGGACGAGGGGAAAAATACAAGGTAAACGCCCAGTTTCGGACATGAACTTTCAGTCATTTAGTTCCAGCTGAATGTACAGTCACGTGTGGAAACTATTTGACCTGACCCAAAACAGGGGATACGGTGCACGATATGGGTAACCCCCCATGTCCAATCCTATACACACTCTACACCATTGTTACCTAACACATCCCCCAGATATCTGTAAAGAATTCCTGAGATTCCCATCAAACAATGACCAACAAAAAGGTGGGGGGTGCTCTCCGTCCCATATCGTTCATCATATGAAACAGAGAGCTTCACGTTAAGTACACAAGTCATATCGGCTAGACTTTGTGCACGGTACATGAAGTGTCGTCATCAATATGTTAATAATATTATACTATTATTTTTGCAAGGCCTAAGTCCTTGCTTATGGAATTCTCCAGAGCGCCAGTTATAATGCATTCCCTTGCCATATCTGTGAATCAATCAAATCTTGCTATGGATTAATATGGACCATGGACTATGGCTTATAAAGCCTAAAGTCGCGGGTGAAAAGGGAAGAGAATGCAGGAAGCTGATTTTACAACCAAATTCAGGGCGGTGAAAATAATCCCTAAATGGAAAATTTTGGACTGTAAAAAGAATAAAATAATGAATAATGTGTTGCACAAATATTCCCAGATGGACTACACTTGCTGTATAGGGTCTTCGATGCACAGTTTCTTACAATATTACTCTGAGCCAGCAAACATAACACTTGCTATGCGCCCATTTTACATCAATATCACCAGTGACACTTTAAGGGACGAGGGGGAATGGAGGATAACGCGGCCATGAAAATTCGAAATGCGGGGGAGGAGGTTGTGGCACTGATGGGCGCTAATTGTGATACTGAGGTACATCATAATACGTAACCCCTTGAGCGTATTTAAAGGTTTATTTTAAAATCTTGCACTACTTCTGAATGTATTTAAGTTTGGGGGAGAAGCTCGAAATACCTTCCGCCCTTTTTTCCCTATACCACTGACAGATGAGGTGATCCAAACGCCGGTGAAAAAGTGGGGTATGATAGGCCCCATATATCTGGCGATGTTTACTCCTGCAGGAGCGCCACTTCACGAGCTTGTGACCCTCTCCTTGGTATGCAACACCTTCTGCTGCTCCGGACTAGTTTCCGGTGCAATTTCAAACTTGGCAAATAAGAGAACAGGCTCTATCCAAGTCTCCTCTGTGATGCGATCGTTGGCCTAGTAACCACTATATTGAGAGGGGTTGCCATTGGCGGCAGAGTAGAGAAGGAGACTGCGGAGGAGCTGGCAGAAAGGAGCCAGTAAATCGCCTACACAGCAACCCCTCCTCCTCCAACCTCCTGCGTCCAGACTGACTTTCCCCACTCAGCCTCGAGCTCAAACCGGGGGGGGAGGTTATATCGCGCACCGCTCGATACAACGCTCTGCAAAGTGTGACAGCTCGCGGCTACCGATGGAGATCAACTTTACCGCACTGCCGCATCGACTCTTCCTCACTCAACTTGCAATACAGTCGGTGCTCCCAAACAAGTTTTAAGAAATTTCGTGAGAGCTTTATTCTGTGAAACGTTGCTACACAATGACGATGGCTTTCGGTGCACTTTACGTCTTTGTAAAACAGACAAGAACAACAAACAGAACAGAACGGAATGAGTTTTTTTGTGAATGTTTACATGGCCTGTGAACGTTCTTTTAATACCGATTTATAGAGTAACGTTAATTTCTCTGCAGTAAAAGTAATGGTTTTGTTGGAGCATAACCAACTTCGATGAAATGGCCGAGTGGTTAAGCTTGCCGTTGTCAGACTGTGGGTTCGAATCCCAGCGGTGGCCTTTTATTTTCCCAAAGCTTGGCGTCAGTCAGTAGCTATAAGAGACTCTAATTCACCCCCGTCAAATACCAACAATAGCCAACCGGGTAAGCTCTTCTGCTGGGACTGTCCGCGAAGTCCAGGTGAGCGCCTTAGTACAGGTTCGAGACGTATGGCCGACTCGGCGGCCAGGGCTTAGGGGCTTGTCTCGTTTCCTCCCTTGCATGGTCGCTCGACCCTTTTTGGATGGGCAGGGAGGAAGTGTGGTGGGTCAGGAACCCCGAGAACCCAGAAGAGTCCTATATGGAAGACGGTAACTGCGATTCCCTGTAAATTTCAGGAGTCCGTGCACCTGAATGCTTGGTCAACACTGCATAACTTTTGCTTCCCCTCACCACTTTTTTGAAATTTTGCTGAGCACGGAGCCCTCAAGACATTTTTTAAAGGTTTGAATGAAAGGAGAGCACGATTATCATATATTTATTCGTTTATTGTTTTCATTTCCTCAATTTTTGACATCAGTAAAAGCGATCCCAAACGTTTTTGGGTCCAATTGTTTTCTTCGAATTATATGAGAGGGCTCAGCATTACTGCCATGGCATATCTAGTGTATGTTTCATAATTAATGGTACATCAGATCCATGGGTGGAGCACTCACACTCAATACGAAATACATTCTCCTTTTCTTATTTACTTCTTAGTTTGCCCTCAACTTTTTTTTAATTTGCATTTTTCAAAGAGAAATTGTCACTAAAAAATCTCCTGCTTCTATGTTAGGGTTCTTGGGTTCCCCCTTTCCGAAATGCCACCTTTTAGTGCCTGGTTAACCCGTCACAAGCCAGACATCTGTGTCCAAAAAGACAAGAATGAATAAGATAAAACAAACTAAAACCAAACAAACTCAAAATAAACGAACAATCCTAAAAGACAATATATCAACAACAGGAAATAAACCTAGAATCCCAGGCATGTCAAATCAATAAAACATTAATTTTGTATACTCCCATTCGCCGTCAAAAGCTGCATACACCACCGTATCTCTTTAGTTTTTATTTTGTTTTTGGAAGAGGAGTATTAAGCCAAGGTGGCTCGCCTAATAACTAATGGTGATCTGACTAGTATTGATTTTTACATCTGCACGGAATTTATGGTAAATTATGAAAGGGAATTCAATTACTTTTGTGCCTTAATTTAATATCAGTAAATTTACAATAGATGATATGGGAAAAAGTAATTACTTAGTATGCCACTTTTTTACTCAGATCTAGAACATACACTGCCAAAATATGCCCGCACATCTCCCCCGAAGTTTGAATTACTAACACTAATACAAAACTAATATCGCTTAATAGGATAGCTTTCATTGTGTAATTCCCTTGAGATGCAGCATAGCGAAAAAAGGCGTGTGGTTTACGGAATCTCGCTGCCCCCCTCCTCCCAGTTCCCGTGGTTTTGTCTCTTATTGCACGGTCTTTGCTTCCGCTGGAGATATCAACATTAGGGGAGCGACCGGTGCAGTCCACCAATTCAAGCCCCATCAAAAAGATGTAAAATTAGCATTGTTCAGGGGTCACTAAAATGCAAGCCAACATCCCTGTGGTTTCTCAAACAAAAATTAAGCAGTTGTTTTTCAATTTCTTCTGAATTTTTTGAGAGTTTACCGGTTACATGTTTAAGTTAATTATTCACACGAACCATAATTACCCCTGAAAAGTGATAATTCCGAAGTCCGTTGCCGTTTTTCAAGTGGTATCCCTCTACTTTCTCCGGTTCTTGGAACCACTTTTCAACCGTATTTTTAAAAATACATTCTACCCTCAGAGGTACGCCCAAAGAACCACGGAGTTGATCCTGGCAAATATTTACAAAGTCTCACCATTTTGGGCCAATTTGAGGGTCAAACAATCTCCTTTTTTCAAAAGAAACTGTAGGGGGCACTTTCCATGCTAATGAGTTGGATGGACAGAGATTGTCACTTGAATTTGTAGACTGCACCCCCGAGGGACCTGGCGGGGTATGCTTGCTGTGTCGTGTCCCACCCATTTTGGCTGAGACAGTGGTCTACTACACCCACATTGTACTACATGTATGTACTGTAGCTCAGATCCGATCTGAAGATAGTGCGCCCTCTATAGTCTTACTCGTTATTCAGTCCAGTGGACAGAGGGGCTGACCTCAAAATGACAAGCACGGGCACAGCTTTTGAGGTTCTTTTCACCCCAATGATTCTTTCCCCCTTGTCTCATCGTGCAAGTAGGCGTATACACAAAGCACTATGCCCAATAGACCAATTGTACCCGCTAAGTCACGTGGCCTATAGTGGGTATTAAATCAACAAACAATTGGCGTCCACCAAAAGCAACTTGTTTCACAAGTATCATTACCAACAACAAAGCCGACGGTAGGTAGGCTACCGTTCTCAGACTACTGATGTGCTAGGTACTATACCATAACTCGGCTGTTTTGTTTGTAAACAACACTCAAAACACACATTGCTATGGGGTAAACACCCACTATAGGAGACGTGGTTTAGCGGGCGCAATCGGTCTATTGCGTGTGAATGACATCAGTTGACCCCTGGAACTAAGAATTCACCAAGGGCATTGGATCCCCAGACGAGCAAAGCGATCCATGACACTACAGTTGTATTGAACAACTTGTAAAAAAAACCTGCAACTTCACAAAACATTTAATCTCTCACCAAATTAAGTACATACCATATCTGTGATGAATTTGTTTTAAAATACTGAAACTAGAAGGAGAGAGTTGTGGAAACAAGATGGCTAAAAACCTGAGAGAAGCAAGTTTATCTTCATTGAAGGATGGTCTGACTGTGACATAATTCCCCTGACAAAGGAACACTGCTATTTTAATTGAACACAACTGACTCTACCGTAGAAATAGTCGATATTTGAGTCAGTGCTCCAACGACCGTTTATTTGGTAGCCACACCAACGGTTAACTACATTGATAACCATAACCTACCCGATCTATTGAATTACCCCCCCCCCCCGCTTTCAAATTTCCGATGGCCGGGCAAGTCATCCCAGCCCCTTAATTACCGGCACAAATTGCTAACGCCACTGCCTACAAGACTCCGTAGAACTGGATCATGAATCCGTTGGGCTAACTTGTCAAATTAAGTGACTGAAGAAATTTTGCTTGCGGTATTGCTTTGATAATACACCTTATGCCAATTTCATTGGATGCGGGTGGCTACTATGAATAGAGGGCGCTATTTACATTTCACAGCGAGAAAGTTCCTTTGTTGGTTTACTTTCTGTGCCAGTGTAGTATTCGCAGCAAAGGCGTCGACGTACAGTGTGTATGCGTGGGAGGGATGGGGTGAGGTTTCACATGCCTTTAACGTGATGTAAAGAGAAAATGTTAGTGAACACGTCTAGGTTTAATTTTGGATTTTCAACGATGGGCTGCACCTGGGGAAAAAAATTTTATTACACACTAGTTTGGGATATTTTTTATTACACAGTACTCAGTAGTGTGGGGATGTGCCATGTATTTTTTGAATGGAAAAGTCGTATGAATTCAAATTTTGAGAGGAGACTAGTAAAATCACGCCACGTGGAAGCGCAGCTTCCCTTTTAAAAAGGTTGAAACGTTGGGCTTGGCTTTCCTTTGGAAAAACCTCTTAAAGTCACGATTGTTTTCAATGTCAACACAGAGCTCTCAAAACCCACCGACCTAATGTATAATTTCACACATGTACTTTCGGTACACGCTTCTAGGGCCTTGGCGAACCTCTGCCGTGGAACCATAATCCATCGTCAGCCTACAACTATGCAGTTATAAACTATCTAACAGCAAAAGGCTAAAGTATTAAACACAGGCTGGTATCAAGACTATTAACACAACAAGCCCTTTTATTATTTAGAAATACCACGATATCTTGTACAAACGTGACCTTGTAAGTTGTATTATTCACACGCACAATAGTTTTTCACCCGCTCCGGAATGCTGTGTTAACATCAGAGATGGATAGATCAAGTACACTGCACTGTGTATTGGCTTTAACATAATACAGTCGTATATAGTCTAAGCAGAAACGGGTCCACATCCCCGTTAAGTGATACCGTGTGAGTTCATACAAGATAATAGTTAATACAGTCGAGTTGTGCATATACCAGCAACTTTTTTCAGTGTACCCTCCTATTTACTGACGAGCCACAAAATATTATTAAATCTATTAAAATTTATAACGACGCACCGGAAATGTCTACTGCAAAGGAACTCCTTATTTGATTAATTTAAGTACCATGTAACAGGTGACATATGTATACCTAATGGTAAAAGGAACACACAATCAAAAATGCAACCGAGTAATAAAGAAAATCCATCAAGAGTTTCAATAAATACTGGTCAGCATGACAAAATGGCAATGATTTCACCCTAGAATTAACTACACAGTTGGGTTGAATATGTGTACATATTTCAGCTCATTTACTGCCTGTGAGGTCTGGCAAACGTTGGCTAAAATACATCTGTACCTCAAATTAAAAAAAAAAACCTTTCTCAAAAGAAAAGGCAACAATTTACTGACAGGCCTATTTTTTTGGCAACGGTGGACTGTGCTCCAGGTAAAATATATAATTTCAGGCATATAATCGCAAATCTAATATTTCCAGTTAAGTATAAATGTACACTGCACAGGCTTGGCAACTGGAGAACCTACACAAACATAATTCATGTACATGTACAAAGCCCATTCTAATAGTAATGTCCATAAATTTAAGACCCATCTTTGACAAAAGAAACTAGAATAAAGATTTACATGTAGGTGTGTACAATTAGTTTACAGTTTTGTTTAAAATGCATAAAATTTGTACACAGTTACCGACCATCTGTTGGCCAGCTGCATACTTTGAAAAAAATACATAACTATTCCTACAGTTTATAAAAAAAATGAACTGCAAATAAACATCCAGTAGTGTTATTGCCATAAATTAGCCTGAAATAGTGGCGAGAAAATCCCCCCAAAATGGTAAAAATAATGGTAAATACTTAAACAATATGACACACTTTGGCTAAGTACAGTTCATGTGGGCTAATTGATTGGCAAGTGAAAAAGTAACATGGACGTACATGTACATGTGCAATTATTGTAAAGAATATGCATTTAGTATTTGAAAGAATACAAATTAAAATAAGTCAAACATTGTGGTGGAGTAGCACTATACTGATCAAACTTCAACAAAGGAATCCCCTGATATATGCCTGCTACAACACGAAAACTATACACTTTGAGTTTAATATACATGTATTTCAGCACCGAAATGCTTTTTCTGGTGATAGGCTACAATTTCTGGCAAGAAACAAACACATTATCTGATGAATTGATTGACTTGATAAAAAGGGATACAAGGTCTACACCCCCAACATTCATTGGCCACCAAGTAACCATCCAAGAATTACTGCTTCTCCAAAAACATCTAAAATTATGAACGTTTCTCTCCCTGTTACATAAATGGCTGAGTTGTCTGAGGAACAAAATCTATGGCGCTGCCAGTGATGAAAAATTACTCCTTCTACCTACATTTCATGTGCCAGTCTTGCCTTTTTGGACCAAGAGGTTGCCATGGGAATAATTACATTCATTTCTTCATGAAAGAGTATGTTTCTTTTTATGAATGTGGTTTCAGTGACTCATATGTAGAAAGTCTACTTCTACTTTCCAACTAAAAGTAGCCTGAGGTCATCCTAATCAGTCCCATTTCAGAGTTGATATGCTCTAATTTCCTAACCGATTTGAGCCACTTCCCATGGAAAAACAGCCAGATGGTTGTTAGATCCTGAGAAATGGTGCAATAAAAATCAAATAAATAAATAAATTTGTGGCAGAATTTAGAATGCTTCTTCAATATTTTGAACAATATGTGAAAATCTACATTAAATGCTAGATAGAGGCTGGATAACATATATTCATTAATATTTGAGTAGTAAGAAAATACAACTTTGAAATTGTAAAGATTTCCTGTGAGGCCAAAATTCACAGTACGCCTTTTCAATTACCAGGAAATACTGCCTAACAGAAACTGCAAGACTCCAGGCTGGTGACCTTGCTTGCTGAGCACCCTTTGATGGTACCCAACAAAGAGGCAGCCATGCGAAAACTGGTTCCTCTGTGAAACTCCTCCCCCAGGTACGCTGTGACTCGGCCAGTAGCTGTGTAGGTGGTTCACGTTACTGGCTCTCCAGAGTGGCTTTCTTGAAGTACCTCCGGGTTGAAGTGTTCCCTTTAGTCTGCGTAAGCACCAGCTGGTCGCCCACCACTTCCCTGGTGAATGAGATGTCGCGGCCAAGCACCCTAATGACCAGCTTGGCTTCATCCCACTCTGCCTTCATGGGGTGTTCGCCAGCCTCCCACGGTATGGTACTAAGAAACTGTTCCCCCACCACAAACCTCAACTCCTGGCTTCGGTACGTCGTCTTGGTGATGATGACCAAGGTACCACCTTCCTCCTCGGAAATGAGGACAGTGGGTTTAACTGAGCATGCAGCTTTCCTCCAAGCCCATGACACCCCACAATCTTTAAGGAATGCATCAAAGTTATCCTCAGTACTATCCAGTTTCCAGTTACCAATGAAGTCGACAGCCATTATGAGGAGAAGCGTGAACGGTTAAGGCTAACTGCAACAGACTACATGTACATGTATATGGAGAGGAGTTAGGGGTTTCGCACTATATACACACGTACACTTCACCGCAGAAACACAGAAATAATCATAATCAACCCCGAGATGCACTGTAGATGTAATAATGACCACACCGTCTCACAATCACTGTTAATTCACCGAACAAACATAATCCTACCATATATGCAGTCGCTGTAACAGCGGTACTGTTTTCAATGTCACGATTTTTGTTCCAGCTATGCGTGGCCTATACCTGACCCAGCTTGTGATAACGCGACTTCCGGCTTTTCGTCATGTTTTTACTGCAGGCAGTGGGCCGTGGCATATTCGTTTATGCATGACATGACCGTGCCACGCAAGCAGTCGCTGTGCGTGTACAAGGCGTATACCGATCCGATAGCCGTGCATTATTACTGTCCGGATCCCCGAACTGACGGCTGCCAGATTATGCATGCAAGCAGTGATTTTGCTATATACATACGTTTCAGGGGCGGGACAGTGGTGTAACTAGTGGGGGCGGTAGATGTAGGACAGGGGTCGCGTGGGGGAACCCCCCCCCGCCTTACCTTAGTCGTGTCCTTCGTTTCCAGCGACCAAGCCCCTAAAAAACAGGATCAAAGTGCAGGTATGATTCCGTCCTTGCACACGCGGACCAAGAAGCACATTATAATGGACCATCGGCTGCGGGGAGGGTGCGAGAGACGACAGAGGAACAGTTTGGAACATCTGGGTTAGCCTGTTCAGAAAATTATTACTTGCTCGTGGGATGGAAATGTGCCAATGGGGATGACACGAGGAGGCCTACTCGGAGTAGAGGTTACCGTGTGACCACTTTCCTCCGACCCAAGGTGGCTAAGTTGCGAGCGAGATAAATCTGTGAAAATTTCACGATGGTGAACAGACTATAGAGACGATTTTCATTTCACAGCATATGAGCATCAAGTAATGGCAGAGAGACCTGAAGGAGCTCAACTCACTGCCTCGTTGTTATGGCTGGAAAACGCTATAAGGGAAAATTACGCATGACCTGTTGAAAAGCATGATAGAATTTTCATTCCGATGCATCTTCTCAGCCTTGTTGAGGCGTACCTAGGGCCCACAAATGGTTGTGTTTTGGGGGAGGGATACCCGGATTTCTATTTAAGAAAATCTAAGCCCCAGTGGAAAAGTTCCTGGCGACGCCCATGACAGGCAGCAGAGGCGATCATTGATGCCTGACCCGGCCTGCCCATTGTCATCATGGAGTTATAATTATTGTGGGCACCAGTTTGGCCTCATCTGAACTGTTTTTAATACATCCGGTACCCTTCACTGTTGTAATTCGAGGCAGACGTTTTGACACTTTGACAAGGGGGTGGAGGGGCCGACCCATTGACCATATGATTTGAGCTCCTGAAACGCCCAGAGAAATAAAATAAACCGGTTCTTTGAACAACTGAAACAGTTTTGATCAACGGCAACTGATAATTACTTCTCAGAAACGTCTGAATTTGCAACGTGTTTCAGGTAAAATGATAAAATTAAACGATAATGACACCCGACGATAGCCTTTACCTGCCACATTTTGTCTGGTATTTACTACCCAACGTTGTTATGTTGACCCATGTTATTTTGTCCAGACAGTTCGGCGTGGTCATAAGTGCAATATGAGCCACCTGGACGAAAATGTCTGGAAGCTATGAAAGAAGGGACTAATCAGTAGACGAAAAAGGAGGGAAATGTCGTTATGAAACCTAGGGAAAGAGGTGTCTGAAGTAGCCAATAGACTAAGTGTCGTCTTCCTTGGATGGGGTCGCAGACAGGTGAAGTGTATCAAGTGGGAAATGGCACATCCGCAGTCCGTCTTAGGTGACGGAAAAACAATGTTCTCGCATTCGATTCTCGACCGAGAAAATGTGACCGATTCTCTTCCGATCTCTGTGAATTAATCCGACCTCCTTCAAGTCGAAGCAGTCTGGCTGAGACTGCGTAATGTGAGGCCAGGTGCTTGCCGTCTCAAGTGCTCTGACGAGACAGTTGAATTTAGAAAAGGAAACGTGTGGGCGGTCGTTTTTGAAACAAACAAGTGTGTTGAATGTCTAGTGACGCATCGGCCAGGGTTGGTCAGGAGGGTTTTCAACACAAATCCCTGTGTTTATAAACCTATGGAGATTTTGATTCAGAATACTGCAAAACGGCAACATGTTAAAGGTGATTTTTAAATAACCCGTTCCCATTTAGTTATTGCGTAAGGGACAGCCTCTTTACTCTTCGCCGAAAAAACACATTACTCACTGCTTTGTGTAAAATGCTTTGTCATTTAGTGGATGACATTAAGTCAAGTTGTAAATAATGCTGGACCTCATGAACAAAAGTTGACTGCGGTGAGTTCCACTTCTTGAAGACTAAAAGTTCCCTGACTCTAATGCATGCGCCTCGGGCAAGTACAAGAACCATCTTGCCCATGCTCTGCACGTGTCTCTAGCTAGCTCTGACCAGACGTGGAAACTCAGTTACATGTACATGTACATATCATTCGCTGACACACTTTCCAGATTCAATTAAATAAGGTTCATCCGTCAGGAGGTGCGTGGGGGTTAGAGAAGTAGAGGAGAGGACTTTACAGCTACAATCCTGGACAAAATAGTTGGAACACCTTGTGGGAAGCGCGTTGCAAAGATCCCCTCTCCCCCGTTCAATGTTGCGTTCATTTATTAGACCAAGATTCGGCCCAACTCACCCAATGAGAAGCAACATTGACAGGTGGCGAGGGGGAGGCTTGTTCCAACGAGATTTGTCCAGTATTGTCTCTAAAAAGCCCGCCTTATCCTAATCCGGTTCGTAAGTGTGACGTCACTTCAGTTTTAACCATGCCCACTGTACACGTGCACTGCACATAGGGTTACATGCATTGATCTCCAGTATGTAGACTGGATAGGACATTGCGTCCAAAACACGTCCCGCGTATGCGTATTTTCAGGAGGGTAAATGACGAGCGTTGCGAATTTCGTTGCGTCTACTTTCAAAATGGAGTTTTTCACATACCGGTTGGGGTTTTTGTGCTCCATCCAATCGTAAGATTAAAAAAAAACTGAATTCCGCACCTGGAATTGATAAATTTGGAAAGAATAATGGTTGAGATGTACGCAGCAGTGAAATACCGGAAATCAAGTCAAGTCAGGGTATGAGCTCAACTTTAATTTTTAAGCTGATTAAATATATGAGTGAATTTTACTTCCATTTTTTTTTCACTGGAAATTCAAGATTGTGGCCAGAAGATCACTTTTCGTTTCAATTTGACGGGGTTAGCCGCGAAAAAGATTTTTATTTGCCTTTCCCCAAAGATACTCCTAAAATAGTAGTAAGACTATGCGCTCAACTCTGAAGGTAGCCGCCCACCTCTATCCAAAATGGGCCCGCAATTTTTTGGGCTTTTTGTACAAGAAGTACCGGGACCTGGAAATTACCAGTCCAAAATTTGGGATTTATAGAATATTTCTATGATCCCTCCTTACTGTAAAAAACCCAGAGGGATCACAAATTACTAATGAGCTTGCGCGCAGAATTCCAACCATTTGGTGAAATGCGTCCGACTGTGCTGCTTCCACATTAATTTGAAATAGCGCCCTCAAGTTTTGTGTTACATATTACATAGGTGTCCAGTCTTGTGTGTGCGACATTCAGGAACTAAATAGTAAAACCGCATGTTTTGTGAGATTATGACCACTTTGACATTTTCCTGTATGTCAGTCGTGTTTGCCGAATTCACCTATTTGGGGGGAGGGGTCCGGTTTTATGCCCTCATCCCCCAAGGGTTTGAAATAACAGGTACATTTTGGAAGTATTGAGTTTGAAAAGGAAGCTACTTGACTATGCCATTTTTGTAACTCCGAATTCTGATATTAAACTCATGTACTTGTGGTGTGTGTGTGTGGGGGGGGGCAGGATGGCCTATGCGCCTTTTCAGGCGACAATGGGGTAAAACCCAAAGCTAATATTGATTTGACATCCATTGCAATCTCGATGTCGTTTTCTGTTGTTGAAATTCCAACAACTGTAGGGATTGTTCCTTTTTTTCGTTTTTATTTCATTATTTTCCTGCTTGTATTTTTCGGGCAGACCTGTCTGACTAGAGTAAGTGATGGATCAAACATTCACATTCAAGAAAAGGAGCGGCAGATGCAACGCATCTGTGGCAACTTTGCGGTAACCCAAGAAGATATGGGACGTATATTTTGTGAGAATTTTTCTTTGAAAATATCAAATTACTCTGCAGTTGTAAGCCAACGAAATTTGTTGTTATAACAAATGAAAATGCATTTCCATCAATAAAAAAGGAAGGCGTGCGCCGCCCGACTGTGACACCCCTGGATCTCTTAATACTGTTGAATCTTCGATAATAAACATTATACGCCTGAGAGCTTTTATACTGAGATCACTGAGAAGAAATGGACCCAAGACAGTTGGGATCGGTTTCACTGTCGAAAGTTTCGGAAATGAATGAAAATAAATCAGCATCAATCCTGTAGCTCACTGTATTCAAACCTGGAAAATTGCCTTGTGGGTTCTGAGCCCACGGACATGAAAAAAAATGTGGTGAGGGAAAAATTCAAAAGTTATGCGGTGTTGACCAAGCATTCAGGCGCACGGACTCCTGAAATTCGCTACGAATCGCAGTTACCGGCTTCCATATAGGACTCTTCTGGGATCTCGGGGTTCCCGGCCCAACGCACTTCCTCCCTGCCCATCCATGTAACCCCCAAAAGGGTTCGAGCGACCATGCAAGGGAGGAAACGAGACAAGCCCCTAAGCCCTGGCCGCCGAGTCGGCCATACGTCTCGAACCTGTACTAAGGCGCTCACCTGGACTTCGCGGACAGTGCCAGCCGCAGAGCTTATCCGTTAGGCTAAGGTACTGCTGGTATTTGACGGGGGTCAATTGGAGTCTCTTATAGCTACTGAAAGCAAGCGTTGGGAAAATAAAAAAGTCACGTCTGGGATTCGAACCTACCGTCTAACGATCTGATAACCGCGAGCTTAACCACTCGGCCATCTCAGAGATACTGCTTTTCGCTGTTCATATTGACTAAGAGATAACAAAGTCATTCAACTTACTGCACAGAATGTTGCTGTGTAAATACTGAGTTATTGAAACCAAAGATTGTATAGCGCCGAAGGCGCCGCTTCGCGGCGCTATACGATCCTTGATTGAAACGTTATCCGCCCTGAGCCGAAGTGCACCCTCACCGGCGAAAGAAAAACAGGTGGTAGTAAGTTTTCCAACTGGGTTCTAACACGCGTTCGGCGTGGACGTATAATTCAAAATCGTTGCGCGTACTCAGCGTGCTTCGCGTCAACGTGCCATAAATTTGCGAAACTATGCGGTGCGTGAGTACTAAAATTTCAAAACACGCCCTCTTTCATTCGTGCTCGGCGCTGATGGGGGTTAAATGCATTGATCGCCAATTGCATGGAGGCATGGAACCCAAAGTTAACGCACAACTTCTGCGATCGTCCAATGGGAGCCTGCAAGTCGTGGCGCGTCCGCCTTTGTGACGAAGTCACTTTACGAACGGGATAGGGAGGGCGTACATCCTGCTCTTTAAAAATGCTGCACGCGCGCAGGTAATAACAACCGCAACGGTACACCACCTCAACTGAAAAAAGGAGAGTTACTCACATCCTTTTTCATTTAATTTTTCATGGTTCACCGTTGCAATGTTTCATCTGAAACCCAATCAGAAAGTGAAAAGAGGTCAGACAGAATTGCGTACTCATCATGTAGCCATATAGCCCTTCAAACCGAATAGAAAACTTTCATTTAAGAGAGATGTGTGTTGAAATTCTATGGTGCAACGTTCACGATGCGCCTACCTCATCCCATTTTCAATGGCCAACTTGCCTCTTGTTCATACTTGGGAGCAGCAATCCCATTCGTGCAAATTGACTATGGACCCTTCCACTGAAAATAATCCTGTACCGATGGGTGATCATAACCCATAGCTCCTGTATCACTAAATATTAAATAACTGCGTATTTCAATATACTTTTTTTTGGGGGGGGATGCTCCTGACAGGACATATTACCACACCTTGCCTATAATGGTCATTATTTATTCCTTTCCATAATCATGTAATGCTTACTGCATCACACGGCAGCGCCCGAAACAGCAACGCGACAAATCCCAGCCCTCCCAGGTAACACAGACCCAGGGTGAGCTATGCTGCTGGACTCTCCTCGCGAACTCCGGGTTAACTTTTTCCCACAGGTTCGAGACACTGGCAATGACGGAGTCACTGGTAACCTATTTCTATGGAAGTCTGAAAAATTCTTCACCATCCGCTTTGATTTCTTCTCACTACAAAAAAAGGGGGGAATGATTCAATAGCCCACCCCCAAGTGGAGGGGATAATTTTTATATACCCATCCCTAGCCGTGCAGGATATACGTCCATGAAACGAGTGACATTACAACTCTCCACTCGTCACCCCCCGCCTCAACTCAAGCTCAACGTCGTCATTGTTGCTGATAATTTGTGACGAGGTTAGAGTCCGTTCACACAGTTACCTTAGCAACCTTCAGCATTCAGTCACATCACGGTTACTGTTCATTTTCTTACATTTTGTAAAAAAGGTCATGCATTATGAATATGTTATGGGTGAACTGAGGCAGAATACACAAGACTTTGAGTAAATAACAAGAAAACTTACCGTGCCACAATTCTATTTTGTCTACTGCTTTAATATACTCTATAATATTTTTTAATATACTTTAATATAATATAATTAAATTCCCCCAAATGACAAGTTAAAGACTATGGTCTTTGCACTTTGAACCTCCAAATTCTTTTGGAGTGTCATTTTCCTCAAAGCACCCCGAGAACAGATGTCTCCGAAATATTGAAGGACATAAGTCACAGGCTTCAAACTCAACAAAACAAAACAAAAAAGAAAACAACAACAACAACAAAAAATTAACGCTGCGATTTTCGTGTCAGTCCACACAAGCACTAATTGAAAATCAAATAGAACTTAAACGGCTTTTCGACTAAAATGGGGCGCCCTCTATCTGAGACATCTTCTCCTGTTTCAGACGCAGCAAGTATACTGCCGAGAGATACCGAAAAAAAATCTGTCGTTTTTGGGTGCATTTATTTGCTGATGGGTGAGGTTCCTTTCGCACCATTTCCCCAAAGCTAGCTCACCAAATGTTTCTTTGTTAATGGAACCAACTCTCATTCCAGAGCACAATTTATTTCAGAGTTTTTCATCTTGTTTGGCAGTTTTATAATACCAATACTAAAATAAAACATACAAAATATACACCTTCTCAATAGATTTTTATCTTTCCGTACAATATTCCCAAGATTGATCACGCTTCAGTAAACACGAACATCTCTCCATATGTTTTACGAGGGGAACTGGGGTCATACATATACTATCTTCCTAAAGAATCTATCAAACTATGGAGAGATTATACTAGAATAGCTTCGTTCGTCTACTTGCTGAAGTAGGACTTGGCAACCACGCCCTGGTGCTCAATGGTGACCACCATCTGATCGCCGACGATCTCGTAGATGACTCCGCCGGAGCCGTTGACGGCACGCATGACCAGCTTGTTACCTTGCCAGGCTGTGGTCTGCTCGATCTGGTGGCCCATTACGTCCTCTTTGTGGTTGCTGCCCACGTTGATGGTGACGTTTTTGACGTCGCTGTTGTGGTTGTTGGTGGTCTTCATGTTGATGGTGTTGCCGCTCTGAGAGATGGTGTGCGTCACCTGTAGGTCTGCCGGCAACTTCTCCTTTGGCACTCCCATCTTATCCAGCAGGTTTGCCCAGTTCTCGGACTTGAAGCTCTTCCATGTTCCACTGAAGTTAGCAGGCATTTTGAAGTAGATTTGACTGTTGTTGGGAGGATGTAAATGAAAAGAGGTACTTGAGAGTGACAGTGGTTGGGAGCAGTAATTCAAAGGATTTTTCAATGATGAAAACGGAGCCTTCTATCCCCGTTTTTTCGTGTTATGGAACTATGTACGTTTCAAGAAATGAACATTAGGAACTCATGAACTGGTTTGATAACTCTTATAGACAACATATTTTACATTCGATCGCAGATTCCCTGAACAGAGTGGCACAGCTCGTCGGCAGAAATGGCACCCGCGTTCAGAAAGAAATAATGCTCGCTCTCCTTCTTTTGTTCGTGAAGTAAAAGTAAATTTATAGTCTGCAAAATCTTACCTTTTTACTCAGGTGACTGTGGGAGCTGTGAGGCAATTCTTTTTGGCCTGGTGAAGCAGCGACGGAGACAGGGTGGCTTCACTTTTATCCCCTTTTATTGATGATTCAATTTTGGACAATAAACGGAGAAGCAAATACCACAGCGTTACCCTTGGCAACCAGGAAACAGCTCGTGATTGGTAGAGCAAGGTGAACAGGAGAAACAGCCACATGGCGTGACATTCTCCAGGCGTTAACAAGTAACTAGGCGATGATGGTGGAAGTTAAATGTTAACAGTGCAGCAGCAACCATGACAACTGTTCAGAGAGAGTGGGGAGTCACAGATGTTGTACATGTATGCTCTGTCTGAGCGATTTCCATGTGACCACCGTACGGCAAGGGGAAAGCAGAATAGAGGATTAAATTAATAGTTTTGTTCTCGGAATCGACCTCCCTCCACAGTTAAAGCTTTGTCAGTCTTTTAGAGTGCTTTGCCCCACAAGAGCTATGCACTCTTTCTAGTGATTTTAATGACATCATTATGCACCCTTAAATTTGTGGTTGTTACGTGATCTCTTGAGAGGTTATGTGACTCAAGGAGCACGGATAAGATGGGAAATTGATCATCGATATTTGCAGCCATGAGACTGAATTGAGAATACAATATGGTCGAGCCGACAACGTGTAAAGATGCCTCATGCAGCCGCCACACAACCTTTCATCACGAAGCACAGCCAAAGATCAACATTTTTGATAAGTTTTATAGATTATAGCGATACAGGGGAAATGGAAGCCCGCAACTTGATCTTCAGATATGGAGTTGGTTCAAGGTTTCAAGGTCAACCTGTCAGGGTGCCCAGGCATAGAAAACATGATTGAGTTTAAAGAGAAACATACAGTTGAATCAGCATTCGAGTTAATGTGGTATCGCAATAGGGGCGTTTCACAATAGGGCGCCTCCAACGCGTTGGCCAATCACAATGCGCGAAATCTGACAATCCGATTCGCGTTTGGAAAGGGTCGACAGATTTCGCCCATCGTGATTCACCAACACCTTGCAAACTCTTGGAGGCGCGCTATTGTGAATCGCCCGTATTGCAGAACTTTTCTCCTGCCTATATAATATGTTTGTGTGCAGGAGAGGGGTCAGAGTGATTTTAAAACTATTGGAGATGTCCACTGACAGGCCTTCATGTAAGACAATACACAC
Organism: Acanthaster planci; assembly: GCF_054643075.1. NCBI lineage: Eukaryota > Metazoa > Echinodermata > Asteroidea > Valvatida > Acanthasteridae > Acanthaster > Acanthaster planci. Next base: position 1,559,931 of record NC_141777.1, read on the forward strand.
AGACGCACAGTTCACGACGAATGGCGCGTCTGAAACTCACACAAGATACAACGTCTTTTCTTCTTTTCTTTTCCATTTTTACTTCACAATCAAGCTTTCACGAAAACAAGAGCATCTTAAGTGCACCCTACAACAGAACTTAGCTGAGTTAAATTGGTCACACGAGATGTCTATTGCAGTCAATTTTACTTTCAGAATTGCCACTTCTATTTGTTACCAAAAGCGATCCCTACTTACTCCATTTCGGGATTTGAACTATCAAACCGAAGCCACGGAAAGCCGTGCAGTGTGACTATGGTCTCCCTAGTCCTTTCGCTCGACCCAAAATTTCTAAAAAAAAATTTGAAATAAATAGTATACACAACAATTGAAGAAAAGCGTTGCGTTAGCGTGCCGTTTATCACGATTATCTCACTGGTGGTGTGTATACGTTCCAGTTCTTGGGTTTTTTGGTTACTTTTTTTTTGGTAGGCGGTCATTGTCATGCCACCACTGCGTGTAATCGTTGGCACAATTATTTGCGGGAATTTCTCACATCTGATCCGAAAACAAACCGAATATCAAGAGAGCCGATCTACAATCAAATTGTGGGTCCCTTGACGGCCACGTGCCGTTCACATGCACAATTATTCCCTATAATCTATTTTGTTGTCACCGATAGCGGATGAGTCATCCCTATCAGAGCACCTCAATCATGGAGGGCCTGATCTGAAGTTGTGTGCTGCTGCGCAACTCGGCACAATGAATAGAGTGACGGAAGTGTGCAAGAAGCCTAACCATATATTATTAGACATAGGAAGGAGGACTCTGTGGA